>NW_026617721.1:0-15672 GCF_000801105.2 Raphanus sativus
ATCCTCACTGTATACTGAGTCACTCTTGGCCATGTTCTCTATCAGCTCCTCTGCATCCACCTCGTTTCTGCCCAAGAAGAATCCATTGCTGGCTGTATCAAGTCTGTTTCTACACTGTGGTATAGCTCCCCTGTAGAAGGTACTCAACAAGCTTTCTTTGGAGAAGTCATGGTGTGGGCAATGAGCTTGGTAGCCTTTGAACCTCTCCCATGCTTCACTGAAACTTTCTAAGTTCCTCTGCTGAAACCCAGAGATCTCATTCCTGATCTTAGCTGTCCTGGAGATGGAGAAGAACTTGTCTAGAAAGGCTTCCTTGCACTCATCCCAAGTAGTGATAGAGTCGCTTGGGAGAGACTTCTCCCACTGTCTTGCCTTGTCTCCCAGAGAGAAAGGAAAGAGCCTGAGCTTCAAAGCATCTTCTGACACTCCATTGGTCTTGGACAAACCACAGTAGCTATCAAACTTGTCCAAGTGGTCAAAAGGATCTTCAGTAGCAAGACCATGATACTTGTTGTTCTCAATGGTGTTGAGCAGTCCTGACTTGATCTCAAAGTTGTTGTTCTCTACAGCAGGTGCTCTGATTCCCAACATATGACCATGAATGTGAGGGCGATCATAGGTTCCAATAGCGCGAGCTTGGCGCTGTGGGTGTTGTGGTCGAAGGTTGGCAGCTCCTTGACCATTTCCCTCTTGGGCAGCTTCCAAGGGGATCTCTCTATCTTGATTCGGGTTCTGATGGTGAGCCATATCAAAACCCAATCTGTTGAAATGAGCCTGTTGCTCCTCTTCTCTCCTTCTTCTTGTATTCTCTCTTTCCAAAGCCCGGATGTCTGATACCAGAGGAGTGAGGTTTGTAGTCCCTCTACTTCTCAAGTTCATACACCTGAAATGAAAAAGAAAGAGGAAAAAGCAGAGCCAATATCACAATAATAATAAAAATGACTTAGTCTCAAGCAAATGACTAAATCCCAATGTCAAAATCACAATAGAACTTGGCAACGGCGCCAATTTGATAACAGGACTTTTGAAGAGTCCCTAACCAAATGTTGTAGTGTAAAAGATTGTCGAACCAATCCTAAGTGATTCTAAAGCAAAGGGAATGCAAGACCATGCTTAATCTAAGTGCAATCAGGTTTTCAATGATGATATGAACTAGAACTATGCTAAAGTGCAATAAAGAAACAAGCTTTCAATCAATCTTGGACAATAGGACTCATGGGGCTAGGCATTTGACTTTAAGTGATTAAGATCCAATCTAAGGATGGCAAACTTTCAATCAATAACTTCCTTAAGTCTAGAACACTGAAATAAGCAAGCTCTATGGTCAAGAAGAATGCTCATTTGCTTTAATCAACTAGACACCAAAGGTCTTTGAGCCTAAAAGATCTAAGCAATCATTAAGGATGAGTCTACTAACTATCTAAACTCTCTTAACACAATGGTCTTTGTGTAAGGTAAGTTTAGAGCAAGCTCTACTTGGTTCAGACATTTCATCAAACACCTTGTGGGTGGGAAATGTCTAGAGCTCTAGAATAAAGAGGCCAACATTAATCTAGCATTAAGAGAAGTAGACAAGCAAGGAAACAAGAGATCTAACACTAAACACCCTTAGATCTTCACTTAATCACTCTAATCACCCTAGCCCATGAATCCAAAAGGTAACTACTCACTAATAGACATGAATAACCCAAAACCCATGGATGATTGAAGGTTAATCATGCTTAGTGGTCAAGATTGATTAATAATCACAAGAGATAGAGATGAAAAGAAGCTCAAGATTAAGTCTTTCACCAAAATAGCTAATGTGATTACAATGAAAACAAGATATCCCTCAAAATTAGGTCTAAAGGGTATTTATAGAAGTCTAAAAACGAGTTGGGTCAACCCAACAAACCTGGGTCAACCCAATTAAAAAAACAGTCTTTTTCGCCCGTAGCGACCTTGCATCCCGCTACAGTGGTCGCTACGTACGCTCGGGAGCCCTCCTAGCGACATGCTCTGGTCGCTACGGCTCTGGTCGCTACAGGGTTGATATGCCTCCAGTAGATTGATCATAACTCCTTCAATACAGATCCAAATGACTTGAAACCACCTCCATTAGAAAGCTAACTCAATTTACTTTGTCTTCCCAAAATTTGAGCTTCAAAAGATATCTTTAAGGCCTTCATCCATGTTCATCTTTCACCCTTTTGACTCAAAACCCCTCAAATGTCTCCAAAGTCACCAACAAGCATCTCCAATATCTGATAGAGACAAATGTAATGCAATGCAACCTAAATGCACTCTAAATGCATGCAAAGGAACAATATAAGGACTAGAATGAAGCTTAAAAACATGTAAATACACAAGATATCAGAGAGAGAGAGAGAGAGAGCTCATGCAATGGCAACAATGCTATAACACGCATTTGAATGAAGTTTCAAGCATTGTCTCACTTCGGTTTCTCCAAGTGATCAGGTCTTACACATTGATCTTACCTTCAATCTGTGATTGTATATCAATGTGATTGTCACTCCCACTCCTCTCCCTAGTCTCCCTCTCTTTCTCCCTCCTCATATACTTCTTATGATCCAACAAGGCCACATTGAAATCAAAAGCCATGTTCCTCTCCCCGAACCCTAAACCCAATAAATGCATACTTCCCTCACCCATCTTCGATTCTTAGACGCAGTACCTTAGAACGAAGTACACCTTGCACGATACGATGCGGAGTCTACCAGATCAGATCTTATCGGACTGAAGCCATTCGCGCACTTGGATCCCACCAGATGTGGTTTGCGGCAGGATCTTGTAAACGGAGACCTCGCGTACAACGAGAACTATATGCTCATGTCTCTTTCTCCTCTTCTTCTTCCTCGAATGACATCGGAAAAAGACGCATGTGAAAAGCGTTACCATTTTTACTTCAATTTTTATCTGAATTAATAGCAAATTCCAATATAATTTTTGTTTTAATATATATTTTTAGATTTTGGATAATTCTTATTATTATTAATTTTAATCATTCATCTAATCAAAAATTAATTTTTTTAATTTTATAAATAATTTATATATTTATTCATTTAGGGTATAAATGATATTAATTGGTCTAACTTTTTTAACGTGAGAGTTCTGTTGCGAAAAATTACTTCGCAAATAATAGTATAAATGTTAATAATATAATAATCTATTTGTAAAGTGATTTTTCGCAACAGAACTCTCAATAATAAATCCTACGCATGATAACTTGGTAATAGTATAGATTATGAATCCTACATCAATAATGTATAATATTTATAGATAATGTCGAATTCTAATTAACCAGAAATTTTTTGGAAAGGAACAAAAGAAAATCAATGCAGACTTCACTATTAGGATTTAAAGTGTATAATGCTATACATGAAAATGAGTCCATGATGCATCAAGGAAAATGAGACATATGTTGTAGAAGCCCGTCAATAAAATCATGGATGTTTGGTTATAGGAGAAATGTCCTCAAGGTGATTTCCTGATTAAGAATGCTATAGTCCTATATCGGATGCCTCTTCCCAGCGGTGATACAAAGATCAGGTGAATAATTCCTAATAGTGCTGTGAAGATTAGGTGGTGATAGCCTAATGATGGTACATAACTCAGGTGATTAAATTCTAATCCCACAGCAAAATTACATGAAGAGTCTTGTTGGTTTGTTGGTGAATACGGTGGATATAAGACGTGTGTGGCATTTTGTTGAAGGTTAGAGGTCAAATAATTTATGTGGTATTTGGATTTTTTGTCCATAAAGTGTATATATAACATTCACACATTTGTTGTTGAACATGAACACTGAGTGACTCCCAGATCTCTGTTTCGTTCGATAATTGAATCTCTGATTGAAACGCAACTAAACCTTTTCTAAAGATGGTGTCACTTTCTCGAAACTTGACTAGTAAAAAAAGTAAAAGACGTCCTTACACAAAAGAGAGATTCAAAATCTTGAACAAAACACAAAATATTACATGAAAGGATATAAAAAAAAAAAAATACCGGTGCTCTGAGATACGTTTAGTATTACTCTTAAAGAGGAATAGAAGATGGACCAGAAACAGCAACAGCTTTCTGAGCACGCTGCGTTTCAAACCTATAAAGCTCCTTCGTCTCTTTCTTCATCTTCCTCGCTTCCCTCTTCTCTGTTTTCACAGCAGCTTTCCTCTCTTTCTTCTCCTCTTTCGTCTCTTCCCCGTGAGCCTTCCTCTTGACCGGTTCAGCTTTCGGTTTGACACTGCTTGTTTGCTCAGCTCTCCTACCGGGTAAAAACTCAACCGGAAGCTTCTCTTTGCCTTGGAGGGTAATGATTCTACTACCACTCCCATTCACACTCTTTGCCTTAGCTAGTGCTTCGCTCAGCTTCTTCCTAGCTCTCTCCGGATCACAGATTCTTCCAGGGTGGTTATCAAGATTCGAGTACGTAGTGACTATGGTCTCGCAATCCCACTTCTCGCTCTCGTCGCTGCTCTCTTCCACCACCTCCACAAACTCATCTTCATTGCCGTTAACCAAATCCTCACCGTACTGCACAGATCTTCGGATGATGTTCTCTAGCTCCTCTTTGTCTTTCACATTGTCACTGTTCTTCAACAGATCCGCTGGGTTCATATACTTCTCATCATCAAGCTCGTAACCTTTCGGCTTCTCGTAAATAAAATTATTACCAACGGTCTGAGCATTGAACTCTTCTTCTTCTTCTCCCTCTTGGTAACCATCATTGTCTTCACTCTCACTTCCATACTCATTAAGTTCAAGCTGATCAAACATCTCATCAATCTGACGCATAACTCTCGGCTTGCTCTCAACAACAACAGGTCTCTCATCAGCAAACTCCACCATCACCTCCTCATTACCCTCTCCCTCTTGAGCTTGAACGACAAAATCCTCCTCCAAATCCTCAACATCAGAACCAAACTCAGACCCATCGCTATCCTCAAGCAAAGCCGCCACTTCAGGATCAATAGCCTTCTTCACCTTCACATTAACAGTCTTGGACGCCACGCTATACATCAACTTATCATCATCACCACCACCATCCTCCACCACCACACCAGAGACCTTCACGCGAGAAGCATCATAAGCCTTGACGTCGTCACGAGGAAGATACTCGCCTTCGAACTTAGGGTTCGAGTAGAAGTTAGAACCGCCGCCAGTGTTCTTGATCTCTCTCAAATGGTCCAAGTAGTTATACCCATCGTCAGGGTAACCCAGCTCGAGAATCTCCTTCCTCACGTGAGCAGGCAAAGGGTTGTTGCTGCTGCTGCTCGAACCCGCGAAGCTGGAGTAGCCGTAAGCCAACTCTTCTTCTCCTTCTTCTTCAGGGGCATCATCGAACTGTGAGTTGTCTTCGGTGAAACCGTTGATGTTGACAGGGTTCTGGTCGACTCGTAAGAAGATCTTATCGCCTCCGGGAGCGTCGCTGTATAATGGGTCTGAGGTGTCGCGAGGGCAGAGCTCGAAAGTCGCCGCCTTTTTCTTGTCGATGAACTTCTTCTTCCCCATGATGATTGTCGTCTGTGTGAGCTACAAAACTAATAAAGGTCAGATCTTTGCAACTAGGGTTTTGTCTATCGATCGGAGCTAAGCCTAGGAAAGATGATTAAGCAGCACTGGGATGAGAAGAGAGATGAAGAGAGCTTACCTGAGAGTTTGAGAGAGAGAGAGAGAGAGAGAGAGAGAGAGAGGCGCAGAGAGATGATGAATGACGGAAAGGAAACGCCTTTGAAGCTATTTAGGGTTTAAGATAGACAAAACGCTGCGTTTTGAGAAAATATAATAATGTGATATACCCTGCAAATCATTCAGGGTCCTCTTATTCTCTTTACACAATTAGAGTCTTATTTTGCTAAAAAGGTATAAATATTAGGGTCCTAGTTTATAAATTTAAAACAATGTAACAAAAGTTTGGATCAACTCAGCATAAGGCCTTTAATACAATTTGAGCCGGGCCTGGATGTGGTAGGCATTAGACTTTTGCCACTCGCAAGATACAAATGTCAAGTCACGCAATGTTATGAATGCTCAAAGTTCGCCTAATAGTTTAAGGGACTCTCTGCTCAGTTTTATCATCCAACATCCGTGTTTTGTTATCGCATTTTTTTATATCTAAACTATATAGAATATATGGAGTCATTATGAATAGCTAAGCTTGATCAAATGTTATCTCATATGTCAGATATTTCAAGGGACCCGAAGTTCTAGTGGATTTATAGGACTATGACTATTCTTTGGACTCGTGGAGCCTCAATCAGTTGCATATTTGCTGGTATGGTGAGTGCTATGCTACATTTATATAATCATCTCAGAATCAGGATGTTTCGAAGTTGATCCCAATTGAAACCATTCACCTGGTAGACATGTTGATTAACAGAATAGCTCTGAAAACATTTTTTTGCGCCACCGTTTCATAACACATTTCATATATGTCAAGATCTCATACTAGTTACTTGTAAGTTTTTAATTATAGGAAACATAAATTACCAAACGAAGTATTTTATTTTATTGGAGGAAATAGAACAACTTATTGGAAACTATTAAAACTAAGATCAAACTGAATCATTTTTTTTGTAAACTAAAAGAGCAAACTGAATCATGCATAATAGAAAACAGTTCTTCATCTTCTCACACTTTAGGACTCGTTTATATGACGATTCAAATCAGTCCAATCTCTATGGCCCATCAAAGTCTAGACCAGCTATAGAAAATCAGGTATTTCTTATAACTAAACTAACTAGTTTTTCAC
This sequence comes from Raphanus sativus, assembly GCF_000801105.2. Lineage (NCBI taxonomy): Eukaryota > Viridiplantae > Streptophyta > Magnoliopsida > Brassicales > Brassicaceae > Raphanus > Raphanus sativus. The sequence continues at coordinate 6,749 of NW_026617721.1, forward strand.
CTTTTTATCTTCTCACAAAAACTCACAGCGTCGAATTTATGCAAAATTCAAACCGTCATGAAGTTCTCATATCAGAACACCCCGATTTTAAGTTAATATTTTCTGATTTAATAGTGTCATTGGTGAAATGAACCATTAGTTTGTTAGTCTTACATGTAAATATAAACTGAAAGTTACTCAAAACTCTTCTTTAGAACTCCATTATATTTTCTTTCTTCATTTTATTATTTTTCTTTGTTTAGTGATGAAAAACACTTAACGAGAATCTCCCAATGAAAATACTCTAATATTGTGTGTAGTTATTTTTTGCGAAAATACTACAGCAATTTGCCTTAAGGTCTTCTCAGGTACATTCACCTAATTTCTTCTCCTCACAAGGGTATTATCCTAATTGTTTCTTCTCGATAAAGGTGCTCTAATGTTCAGAGATTTACTACGTTTTCTCTTTAGAAACAAAAATACATTTGACTTTTTACCATAGTTTATGTCCCTAATGTAACTGTGTTTTACAATCCAGGTGACTGATTACCAAGACAAGCTACTCAGCTATTAAAATGGGCAAAAAATGCCAAATCGAAAAGCAAAATTGAAGTAATTTTAATAAAAATATACAACGGTTTTATAAACGACTGTAGAAAGATTAAAAATGGGTTAAAAGGTTTCTAATATGTTGATGGATGATCAAATATAAAATAGTTGAAAATTATAAAGTAAAAAATTGAGCAAAAAATGGTAAATTTAAAAGAAAAATTAAAGTATTTTTTAATCAAAACATACAAAAAATTTATAAACAATGCATACAACTGTTTAGATATGTGTAAGTTATATTATGATTTTGGAAGCAAATAAATATGACTCGTGATGAATATTATTCATATTAATGAAAAATATTGGTTCTCTTTAACGGCATATTATAGTTTATCTCATCATATATATAAGACTGAAAATACTCATAGCCAGTTACACATTACAATTATTTCAAACCTTAACATCAATTGTCTGCAGGGTAGCATTTCATTGTTGGAATAAACCTATTTTTAGAAACACTTTACTTTCAAATATTAATTGATATATTACATTAATCAAAATTCGAGTTGCCATATAATTCTTTCTTGACATTTATTTTAATAGGAAAAACCGTGTTCGCGTAGATAACCCCAAACGCACCAGATTCAGCATCGACGTCTCCTCCCATATCGACGAACACGATTTTACTAGTGAAATTCCTGCCAAGTAGCGCATAAACCAAAGGGGCTTGGCTAATGGTGAAAACTCTACGACACCGTTTGAACAACGATGAGTATCCTGCAAAAGCTTTGCCGTTTCCAAGGAGGACAGTCGCAAGGAAATCACTATCCACGGTTTCCGCTCCAACTGTGGTGATCCAAGGAGCTACATTCATCAGTGTTGATTCTCTTGAACCAGAGTTTCCCGCAGAGACGGAGACAAAAATTCCTCTCTCCACTGCTTCTAATGCTTCAATAGCAATACCGTCTTGGTCATAGTTCAACACGCCTAACCCAAATGAGATGGACAAGACATCGACCTTGTCTTCGATGGCCTTATCCATGGCTGCTAAGACATCAGACGACATGCAATACCCGAAATACCAACATGCTTTGTATATCGCACTCCGAGTCCGTGGAGCCATTCTACGAGCCACTCCAGCAGCGTATCCCAAGAAGGAAGCGTCTTTCACTGAAGAACCAGCTGCGGTTGAGGAAGTGTGTGTCTCGTGGCCATCGGAGTCCCTAGGTAATTTGAAATCATGTGATTTATCGATCTCTGCCTCGAAACCCTTGTAGAAGAATCTGGCGCCGATGAGGTCAACGATTGGGCCTCCACACAAATCTTCACTCTTATTCAGCCAACTCCAAATCATGAAATGTTCATAGGTGGGTTTTTTGGGCCAACAAAATTTCCTCTTAAATTTTATAAAATTTGATTTGACATATTTTAATCAAAATAAAAATATTTCCAAAATTATAATTTTAAATATATACATAAATATTATTAGATATAAATTTGAATAAAAGATTATTTATTTAATATTTTATATATAACTAAAATTAAAAACAATATTTTAAATTTTAAAACTTTTATTTCTGAACATTGGTACAGAAAAACACTTAATATATCATTTTTTGTAAAGTTGATGTATGTTTTTCTAAGGATTTCCAACATAGCATGTGTATTGTCTATTTGTAAAGAAATATGTATCCACTTATCATGAAAACCTCATTAAAAATATTTTCCAATATATTTTCTTCCAATATAGTATATGTACAGTATATGTGTGTTTGAATCTCGCGCACAAGTCACAAGGATTCTCCACATGAGAAGCTAACAAAAATTTTGAACTTTTATGAATCATAAAAGGGTCTTACGATTTAGAACAATGTAAATAGCCTATAATAACTATGGACAAAACTCACCTGTGGTGGTCTCACAGTTCTCAAAAAGAAAAAAAAAACCCAAATGCAAAAGAATTAGTAGAGAGGGGGAAGAATAAACATAATATATCAACCATGTTACTACTATTCGAGAGGCTTTTTATGGAAATGGGTTTTTGGCATGAGGACAAAAGTCTCTGTACACACATAGAGAAAGAGCTTTTCAGTGAGAGGAGGAGGAGGAGGTTTTATGCCCTCTTAGTGAGGCGGTATAATATCTTCTTCTTCTTCTTCTTCTTCTGACATGATGGTCTCTCCTCCAAACTCATTCATTAGCTTCATGAAACAATGATCAAGCTCTTCTTTGTCCGGTTCTCCTTCATATTCATCTCCATCCATCAGCAGCTGGACAACAACAAACCATATTCTCAAAGACTTTCTCTCAACTCCATAACCGAAAAAAAATTATAATAATAGAAAAAAAACAATACTTACATCTTCGATTGAGGGAAATCTTAATCCTTCATAAGGATTTGGAGAGTTGTTAAACAAAAACTGCCCATCGACTTCAAAAGGAGGAGGAGGACCTTGAGGTATCAATAATACATCTTCATTATGATCAGCAGATATACGTTGCCTTCCAATTTTCACAGATCCTTCTCTCTGATTATGACCTTCCACAAGTGTATAATGTTGCTTACCAGTCTGAGCCGTAAAGTCACTCCTAGATTGAGCTATTGTCCGAGGCATAGATGATGTATTATGAGAATTGCACATCATCAGCTCATCAACACGCTTCTTCAGTCTCTTTGCTTTATCCTGCGCCTCATCAATCTTACACAGTATCTTTCCTATGAGATCATCATCAGAACAATGTGACTCGGAAACAAAACAACAATCATCTTCACTCTCATCTTCCTCGCCTAGAACAATGATCTCACCAGGAACAGGACACTGAGCTTTAAGAGTTCTTGGCTTCCGCTTTTCTGAAACACAACAAAGTTTACATCAGAACATTGTAGTCAAAGTTAGACATGAAACCAAAAAAAAAGATGCAATTGTGAGGGATTACCGGCATAAGAGAAAACATTATGGTTGGAGATATAAGCAGAAACATCTGTTGTCTCTTCCACACGTCTCCTTCTTCCTCTCTTGAAAACACTCATCCTCTGAGTTTGATCATCACCATCGTAGCTTTGGACTTCTTTATCATACCCTCTTGCTTGAGACTCAAGTTCCTTAACCTTGAGCTCTAACCACTTACACCTCCACATCAAAGGCTGACTAAACCTCCTCCACTCATCCGTCAACTTCTTCTTCTTCTTCTTTCTCAAACCCAATAGCTCAGTCCCATCTCCAAAACTCTCAGGCAGTGGATAATCTTTGCTTAACATAGACTGTGCTTCGAAACCACAATCATCATCATCATCACGAGCACATAATGAATCACCAAAAGAACTCGAAGAGGATTGACACAAACCCTCCTCATCATTCAGATTCTCAAACTCCAAGATATCAACTTCTTGGTCTTCCGACTGTTGTTGATTTGCACAACAATCCATATCGGATCTTGGACTTGCTTTAAGCATCATAAAGCCAACAAAAAAAAAGCCTTCAGCTTTGCTCTGATTCAATCGAAAACCAAACCGTTTTGAGACAATGAGATTAGACCCACGTGGACAAAAGCATTAGACTTTGTTAGGCTATAACAGAACACAAAAGCTTTCAACTTTGTTCTGCTATGACCAAAACAGAATCAGACAATGAGATTAAACCCACAAAAGCTTTCAACTTGCTATAAAGCGAAAACAAAACCAGACAATGATATTAGACCCCAAGTAGACAAAAGCTGTGTTTCATTCGAATTATAATTTGATAAAGCGGTGAAATTTGATCTTATTGATTCCAAAGCCTAAATTATTTAATCGTATAACAGAACAAATAGGAATTTCGTTGATAAATTAATCAGAAGCTAAGTGAATCAGACTCAGTTAGCGTGAATCCGAATTTATTGGAGAGCCTTAAACCCTAAACCCTGAGAGAAAGACAGAGAGAGAGTAAGAAACAGAGAAGATAAGATAATTCACCAAACTGTTTCGAGAATTGACTGGCCGGTTCCTCAGATCGCTTAGTCGAATTCAAAGACGTTTTAATCTCTCCACACAAGCTGTTGTAAATAAAATAAAAATTTTCTCCAAATTAATATTAGATATTTTCTAAAATTAATTTGTTCAGTATCTTCTATCTTATTTGGTTTCCATTCTTTTTTTCCTTTTCTGATTCTCAATGATTTTATTTGATTCTCAAAAATATCATAATTGTTTATATTTCATTTCATAATTGTATATTTTTTCATGCAAAATTATTTGGAAAACAAAACTTTCGCTCCAAGTTATTGGATTTTCATTTTTTATTACCTTGCATTAATTAATTTTTATTAACAGTATACATTACGATCCTCATGTAACAAAATTGTATAAAATAACTTGGTACATAAAACAAATGTAGGAAAGTAACATTGCTTATTGTTTTGTTAAACGATTTTTTTTTTTGAAACTTTGATATGTTAAACGATTTTGTTGCCTTTGGCTTTATAATAGCATGCAATTTGTTAAAAGACTGAAGTCCTTTTTGCCTGCCAACTAAAGAAGAAAGAGATGGTGAAGCTGCCTATCCGATAACTCTGAACAACGGTTTTTCCATAATCCAACCTTAGAATTCTCACGATCATGCACAAGTGTGTTGCGAACCACAATTCCTGATAACACAAGATAATTCGTTCTTTACCAGTGAAAACAAATGAGGAAACAGAGCAATGATATATATTTACCTCAAGTTGTATGATCTTTACGCCGAGACAGTATGAGCCGTGTATCTAATGCTTTTGTAGTTTTAATGAACAAAAATGTAAACCATAAGACTATAAGAGGTTCAAGGACTACTATACTAAGTTACACGGACAAGTCATTTTCAGGGGATAAAAGGCAAATCCTTTTGGAACGTACCTACTACAATAATCCGGTCCAAGTCCGTGAATATCATATCAGACGGGTAAGCAAACCTGTTGAGAAGTGATTCGTTGAGTAAACCTGCAGATGAATGAAGGAAGTTCAGTGAGAAGAAGAAGAAGAAGAAGAAGAAGAAGAAGAAGAAGAAGAAGCTTGAAGCGCAAGAAACAAAGGAAGATAAGAAGAAGAAAATCAAAGTCGTTAGTGTAAGAAGAAGAAAAAGATACAAGTCAAACTTGTATCAAACCGTAACAAGAAACTAGTCAAGTTAAGTCTTTAGTTGGTCAGTTTGTTAACTAAGTTAAAAGTCCAAGAGTTGTTGGAAGATTTGTTAAGAGTTAGTGTGTTAGAAGTGAGCTAGTTTTAGATGACTGTAGCGATAAAAGATGAACAAGAGATCATGATTAGAGTGGGTAGAATGAAAGAATCTAATTAAAGATTGTTGGATGGTTTCTATAGTATCCTCCTTCGTAAGTAAGGAGTATGCAAGAATGAATGAAAAATCAGTTTGGTAAAACAAAGTCTTGCATAAACAAAAATAAAACAGAGAAAAAGAGTTTGAGATTAAGAGAGAAACAAAACAGAGAAAGATACAAAGTGAAAGAACAAACCTGCAAACGAGATAAAAACAGCAAAACCTCCGAATAACCATCTAGCCTCCACCAACATACATCCCTCCATAACACAAACCAAAAGAGTTGCTTTATCAACCAACTGATCCATTAAACTGTAGAGATCACCGGTCTCCACATTCTCACGGCTAAAATGAGTCAAATGACTGTGGGATCATATTTACTGATCTTCAGAGTATTATTAAGATTGTTGGATGGTGTCTATAGTATCCTATCCTCACTCGTATATAAGTATATTTATATAAACATATTTTCTTCATTTATTTAGCCAAGATCTAACCCTTTTACCCAAATATGTATTCCTATATGGAAGTTAACATTGTTATCACACCTTTTTACGATTAGGACAGTGTAAATCTCGCAGGCTAACGTCACAAGGTCTCGCTAATCACAGGCTCTACAAAAGAACAAGATAGCACATTTTCATTTTACTACTCGTCGTCATAGGTTTTGTTGCGAACAATACTTAGTTCACCCCTGAGGTGAACTTATAAATTTACATATTTCCTTATTTTAATTATATTACCATAAATATTAATGTCACATAAATAAATAAATTATAAATTATAAAAGAAGTAAACTTTAAATCATAAACTCTAAATTCGAACTCTAAACCCAAATTTTAGATTTTTAATTCTAAACCAAAACTTAAACCCTAAACCCAAATCTATACCCTAAACCCAAACTATATAACCGAAATCCTAAATCTAAATTTAAATACTAGACCCTAAACTCAAACTATAAACCCTAAATTCAAACTCTAAACCCTAAACCCAAACTCTAAACCCTAAATCCTAAACCTTAAACCCAAAATCTAAACCCTAAACCCAAACTCTAAACCCTAAATCCTAAACTTTAAACCCGAACTCTTTGAAAATTTGGGGTTTATGATTTATAGTTTGGGTTTAAGGTTTATGATTTAGGGTTTAGAGTTTGGGTTTAGGGTTTATGGTTTGAGTTTAGAGTCTAGTATTTAAATTTAGATTTAGGATTTATGGTATATAGTTTGGGTTTTAGGGTATAGGTTTGGGTTTAGGGTTTATGGTTTGGTTTAAAATTTAAGATCTAACATTTAGATTTAGGGTTTGAATTTATAGTTTATGATTTAAAATTTATTTTTTTGTAATTTATAATTTATTTATTTATGTGACATTAATATTTATGGCAATTTAATTGAAATAAGGAAAGAGGTAAATTCATAAGTTCACCTCAGGGTGAACCTAAGTATTGTTTTTTTGTTTCTATATATCATTATCAGGAATTGTACTCAATTCAATTCAGATTTAAATTGTTTGATCATCAAATGTTGAATAAAGATTATTCCATTAAACTTTATATCATCCAAATTTAATTCCACTGTACATTTTCTTTTTTTAATTTGACCACAACCCGAAACTGAATTGCTCTTCAAATCTCCAAATCGATGACTACTTAACTCTCTCTCACATGCCAAAAACTACTCGACCTTTGGTAATAATCCACTATCCCTGAAACCGCAGTTACCAGTTCCGTATAAACCTCCACCTCCTCCGACAGCGAATCCACCACTATCTTTCTGAATCTCCGACATATAACTCCTCACTTCCGCCTTAATCATCTCCTGCACCACCCTCATAAACTCATCTCTACCCACCGCCTCTACACTATCAATCCTCATCTGACTCTCAAACCGCTGAAACAGCAACGCGTTGTTGCTGCTGCTCGAACCCGTGTTCCTCGACCCCTGGCCGACATCAGCTCCGGGAAGGGACAGCGACAGGCTCAACGACGTCGCCGGATCCTCCTCCGTCGAAGACATCCCCACCGGCGACGGCACCGGCATTGGAGACGGCGGAGATGGAATCGTGCTGGTGGGACTCTCAGGGCTGATCAAGTACAACCCAGTGTCCACCGGAGGAGAAGACTCAGAGCTCACCGATCTCCTCTTCGCGACGACGACATCACAGTCTCCTCCTCCTCCGGCTACGAACTTTCGCTTGAGCGTCGAGTTCCAGTGGTTCTTCACGGCGTTGTCCGTGCGCCCGTTGAGAAGACGGGCGATGGTGGCCCACTTGTTGCCGAACTTCGCGCGGGCGGAGACGATCGTCTCGTCTTCCTCCGACGAGAACGGACGGTGCTCGACCTCCGGAGACAGCTGGTTGCACCACCGTAATCGGCACGATTTGCCGGATCGACCTGGGATCGATCTGCTTATCGCCGACCAGTTCCTCGGTCCGTGTTTCTCCACCACCATCCTCCGTAGCTGCTCGTCTTCTTCTTGGCTCCACGGGCCTTTCACACGATCCGCCATCGATAGGTTCTTTTGAGGAAGAGGAGGAAGAAGAAAGGTGTATTTATATATACAGAGAGAGAAAGGAGAAAGTAATAATAACCGGTTAACTGGTTGAGTCGGTGGAGAAAGTCCATGGCCCCCATGGGCACCGCTTCTTCCACGCAAGCGGTTATGAAAGTTTTGGGGGTTACAGCTGTTGATGAACACGTGTCATGATCTTGCTGCGTCTGTCTCCTTTTTCTGTTACGCGATCGTACGATTGAGCGTGTAAAAGCAAGAGATCAGTGAGGTCACGCGCGTGAGGAACGCGTGGGGTAATGTGGGAAGTTAAAGCGACAAAATCACGGAAACCTACAAGGAAAGGTCTTGATATTATTATTATTCGCACCAATCTGACGTAAAATGTTTAGAAAGTTTTTTTTTTTGAAATTAAAATATCTGAAAATAAAGACGATAACGGTTTAGGTTTGGCCGTTTGGGTAAAGACAGATCTTTACGCAGTTCTGACTTTTGACTGGCCAAAGCCAACCTGTATACCTTTTACTTTTTTTATTTGAAAATACAAAACGCCTATTTTGAAATTTTAGAAAGTTTAAAGTAGTTGTTGCAGTTTTGATGC
>NW_026617722.1:0-15670 GCF_000801105.2 Raphanus sativus
CCTCTTGCAGTAAGCATGATGCAAATAAAGTAAGTGATAAGGTAAATATATCATTCTCTTGAAATATATAAGACAATACTTTTAAGCCTTGCTTGAGAAGGTGCTAAATTTAAAATTTTAAAAAGGTTCTCTTTTCTTTTTTCCGAGCAGTAGTAGGACCCGTGTTTTTCATTTAACATATCCATCATAATCCAAAACCCATCAATTGCCTAAAACTTAAAATAGACTTCCTATTTCATTCAGATAAAAATAAAAGAGAATTAGTAATACCTAATGATGACAATTTTATGTTCAAATTATTAACCACTCATTGCTAAACAAATTATCTAGGCCTAATGTTGATCGGATAATATGACTTTTATATCTCCAGCTCATGCACACTTCTTATAGGCGTAATAATTATCTCGTAATTATATATAATGATGAAAAGGGGTGTTTTTTTATACTCCATTACGTAGTACTGGAATCCAAACAAGTAAATAAATGGTAAAAATAAAAGAAACCAAAAAGTTGATGTTACATGTTTAACTTTACGTGAGGGTTTATTGAAGAGTCAACAGAAATATACTACAGTATTTACATCATCAACACACAAGTCACGTAAAATTGTTTAGCCAAAATAAAATCAGGTAATAGTGTGATCACTATCATCCATCAAAGATTTTACTTGATTCGTTTATTTTTTGACAAAACATAAATTTCCACAGTGTTTGTTTTTGGTTAGTTAACCAAAAGAAGGAAAAATAAAAGTTGTTTTGGTAGTTTTTGTTATAGCAAACTTTTAGACTCGATTCATTTTTGTTGGTAATTGCATTTTTACTTTTGAAACTATTCATTTTTACTGATTTTTAATTTGCAGCACAATAATAAGTTTTACTTTCCACCAGCCACAATAAACTTAATTAAATTTTTAAAAATTTCGACCTAAAATATTCAAATGACATTTCAGAAATTGCGACCTAAACTAGTGTCGCCCGTCAAAGTGTACGAAATTTGGGATCCCGGAACATCCAAGTTGGAAGACAACAATCAGTTCATGATTTTTTTTTCCACTAAAAATATTAGTTTATTTATATTCTTGATAAGATATTAACTCTTTCGACAAAGCAATCAAAACCAACTTTTGATTTAAAATAAAAACAAACTATGACCAATGGATCCCTACTCGTAATACACTTTTAGCATATGCAAACACTTAGAGAGACTAATACAATTACATAACCAAAGAAAGAAACATATAGTTTAATATATTTCTCGTCCCTTTATTTTTTTTACCTGACAAATTTAAAGTAAAGACACAGAAAAAGAAAAGGTAACAACTATTAAAATCCATAAAGACCGACACAGTTTAAATAAAATTTGTATAATGCAGCTGTTATCATTACACTACTTAAATATTGTTTTACTTTAATATGGATTTATATTCTAAGAAATCGAGTCGAGTCGCCTTTGTTGATGGCTAGAGCAATCTTCAGTATCTGTATTTTACCAGATATTTGCTCCACTAGTCTAACAGTTAGATTTATGAGACACTGATTAAGCTATCCAGAAATGGCAGTTTACGAGTTCAGCCATTTCCATTTTAATAGTAACTCCAAATCAGTTTCATATGTTTCTATTTTGAAATGTTAAGTTCATATTTATCTCATTCGTAGTAGCACATGTGGAATTCAAATTTACAGGCTATTTTTTTGTATTGTTATATTTTTATTTATTTTATATATTACAATCCATTATAGATCTTTTAATATAACAAGTTCTTAAGATCTTAAATTTGGGCAACACAATATTTTGATGTACGAAATTTAAGTCACTATTTTCTGGAAGAAAAAAACACTAACAGTTTTTGTTTATTAATAAAACAATGCTAGTATCAAACAGAGCATGTCCTAAAAATTTTAAGGCTAGAAGGTAAACATGAAAAATGGTCGAAAATAAAAAAATATATGTTGGTGGGATTTAGAATCCCAGTTTGGATAAATGTGAAAGGGCTATTCAACTACTACACTAAACACAGATTTTTGATTTTTGAGGAAAAATGTGGTCGATTTTGTTGATATTAACAGGCGGTCGGAAGTCATTGCTTCTATTGTTTGGGTTGAGGGCCGGTTCTCCTATCAAATTGTAGTTACTACAGTATAATCACGACCTAGAAAGAATACATGGAAGTTCATTATTAGATAGCTTGAAACTACAATAACATTCACTAGATTTCATAGTTTGCTACAAAATACTTTGATTTACATAGAGATTTAATTTGTTTTCCACAATGCCATGGTGGGAGACTCAAACTAGAAGAGTCTCTTTAATAAAATCAAGAAAAATCAAGAATGTTTTTAACGGTTGAGATAATAACTATTGAACCCATCGACTTCTTTTTCCCATCTTGATATTAATTTATGATAAAACTCCTACAGCATAATAAATATAATGTTTCCGTTATATAAAGACCATCATAAGTTTCTTCATTAACCCACTTTTAAGTTTTCTTTAAATACCATCCCTTCAGCCTCAAGCACCACCCTCTCTTTCTCACACATAATGTATACACACGAGATGGAAGTTTGTTCAACAGTCACAACCAAGAAGCTCTCAAGACTCGCGAAGCTTATCCTCTTCACCATCCAGAGGGTCTCAGACGCCTCACGACACAAACTCCTCACAACTCTCGATCCTCAGCTACTCGCCAAACGTGGCAAGACCCTACGCAAGTCTCTGAACGACGCCGTATCAACTTCCCACTCCCGCATCACGTGCCGTCCTTCCGACTACGAAGACATCCAGTCTTCCTTCATCTCACCAGTCCCGATCCAGCTGGACTACGAGTTCAGCTGCAGCAGCACCCCACCGAGACGTTCCTACGCCTCAACCACCACCGGACGACGCAGCGGGTCACGCAAACCGCTTATCAACAAACGCCAACGCAACGCGTATGTCCGGTACAACACGCTCCCTAAGGTTCGAGATTCCGCCTGGGAACGACACGTGGCAGCGGCCGTGATTCCTGACGTAGCTAGCAGTACCGGAACTATGGAAAGTGGCCACGTGGACAGAGCAGCGGAGGAGTTTATACAGAGGTTCCATAGACAGCTGAGGTTGCAGAGGTGGATGATGGCTCAGGAGGTTTAGAAAACTTTTGATTCAGCGTCACTTTTGTTACACCAAAATATATCAATCTATCTAGAAAATACTAGTATAATAGGTAACTGTCGTAGTTTTGTTTTGACTTTCTAGTTTGGTATATATTTCCCAAGTTTTTTCTTTTTTGTTTTATTGTTTTGGTTTGTGTAATTTTAGAATCCATGATCGGGTTTTGGATCTGTTTGGATGAAACTGTAAGAAAGTTAATCTTCAAAATAGCTCTTTTGTGTGTATATCAGCGCATATATATGAAAATATCTTTGCATAATTTTGGACAGATTAACGACTACTTGTGCGTCTAGTGAATATCAACGTTTAAATTACCACTAACGTTCGAGTTACTGCCCTTGCAGAGATGCATACAGGATCAAATTATTTACTATTGAATTGGCCTTGTATTTGGCACGTTTACGTGCGTTATTTACATATTACGTTTTTATATACGTTTTTTATTGGTCCTTAACTCTGTGAACTTATGATGAATAATATATATTCTTTTAATATGCTTCGGCTATGCGTAAACATAAACGACAAAATTTGTAATCTAAGTGATGTTGAAAATGATCCATATCGTTGTAGATCTATCTACCCTATAATAATATATACTACTTCGGTTTCATTGAAAATACAGCAGTGATAAACATTTAGTCTCTACTAAGCCAATATTGTACTAAGATTGGTCGTCTAGCAAGTCAAAAGTTACTGTAAAAGCTTTCTCCAAATTTCTCGGCAAAGACGAAGTATGACATCTCTATACCAAATCCCACTAAAAATCTAGAGGGTTGGATCTTATAGAACTCTATGTTTTGTTTAGTCATCATAGTATATAAAAGGGAAGGAGAGGAACAACAACAATTAAGATGAAACAAAATAAGGAAGTCAATGCGAACTTTTTAAAGAATGACTTTGGAAAAGTTTCTGGAATTTCTGATGAAATAATAGTCTCATTTAGCTGGGTTCTCATATATAGCTATAGATGTTGATATTATTGCAAACTAACAGTTACTGAATGGAAACATAATTATGTAGCAATCCATTTGGAATGTTTAACCATGATCCCTTATATGAATCCATGTATCGGTTTTGTTTGTGTATTCTTATACAAGTGATGGTCTTTCACTTGGGCCATGCCTAATTACAAACCAATCAAACATGTGCTTGGTACCTTGAAAAATTATATTACTAATCAGTTCTGAACAAAAATAATTAAATAATTATGTTGATAATGTATTTATTAGAAATAGACAAAGTGGCCTAAAATTCTCACACCCCTGTCTGATGAAGATAACATTAGTCGACTACACACTAATCATCTGGTATCAGATCAGTAACCTTGCTTTTTTAACTTTCAGTGCCAGGCGAACCAAATTAAAACAAGACTCCCGAAAAGAAACATGAAAGCATTTTCTTATAGACATTAAGCCGGTATATGAAAACATAATGACTCAGCGTCAAACCCCAACAGAACCAGACATCTAAAACAAAACAAACAGAACTGTAAGAAGTAAACCTTTTCCACGTTAAGAATCACTTCATGTTCTCCATATTGAACATTAGTCTTCCATGCTAACTCACAATACATCCAACAAAACATATCCAACCACTGAACATGGTCAAATGAGCAACTATTGTGAGGTAAATAAAGAACCTGAAGGTCTTCAGTGGTGCCACTTTGAGAGCATAAGTTTCCTTTTCCCACAAAAGGATCTGAATTAGTAGCAGGAAACCGAAGAACCTGTATAACCCATCATCACTATTCCTGGTCCATTGAAGAATTATTGCCAATTTCCTGGTAACACACCTTAACCGTCAAGCATACAAAAAACTCACCTCACAATCACGGTTCTGCTTGCAAAATCTGCTCAGCTGAACACTGTCAGCAATTTCTCCAGTTGTCCTAGTGTCACTAAATAACTTTGATTCCCTCTCAACTTCATTGACAACACCTATGGAAACAGATCTCAAATCACGACCTAAGTTTTCTTCTTGCCCAATTTCACATGCTACCACACATCTAGAATCAGGTGTCACACACTTTCCCACAGACTCATCAGACCATTATTGAACAAAAACCATACTTTCTACTTCCAGAACTTGCTCAGTTCCAGAGTTACACTCATCTCGAGCAAAGTTTGTGAGTTATGTACTCTCAGTGTTCAACTTTCCAGCCTCAGTTTCCTCACTAGGTGACCTTCCAAGGCTACAAACAGGTGGGGTCCAACCACTAGTGATAGCACTACTTTCAGGAGAAAAAAAACGTCCAAACTCTGTGGACTAATTAAGAGATACACTCTGTGGACAAATTAAAAAAAATGTCCAAACTCTGTGAACTAATTAAGAGATGCCCTCTTCAGGAGAACCAATGTCAAATTCTTAATACATGGATTTGCCAAGTCGATGCCTCCTGGACAAGTGAAAGGGATGCAATCGGTCTTGGAGTCATGGCCTTAGAAGATGGAAAGTCAATTCTCTATGGCCCAAAAAGTGGAACACAAGCTCAAACTCATCTCCACGCAGAGGCTGAAGGACTGATATGGGCAGGAAGTGATAAATAGTAGACAAAGGATGATATGCATTTTGAATCTGATTGTGAGCAGCTTGTTAAACTCATTAACAGTGAGGAGGATTAGCCGGCTTTGGCAGGGGAACTGAACGAGATTAAAGCTTCTTCAACTAGTTTTCTTTAAATTTTAAATCTCTGTACATACTGCCTTGCAAAAAATGTTCCATACTCAGCTTCCCTTACGTACACTGCTTTGCACCAAGATGGTTAGTCCCTACCACTAGTCAAATGGTTGCAAATTAGAATGAAACGTTCCTTTCGATGTCAAAAAAATAAACATAAATGCAAAATCGTGTTTCAACGACCAAAATTCTAATAAAGACTATAGCTTAATAAATTGCCTAATAATGTAATTTTTGTTTGATTAAGATTAATTTAGCTCCCTAACCTCAACCAAAAAGAGAAGTTTTATTTTGTGGTACACGTAAGATATGAGATATGTATTGGTTGTATTTATTAATGCAAGCACCTTATTGTTTTTTTTTTTCATTTCTTCCAAGTAATTAGTTTGCATTCTTTTGTAATTAAGGTGTATGTTAAAGATCAGAATACATGGCGTTTCAAAGCTGGTGATCAAGCACTACAATTTTTCAAGTAGATTTTTATTGATCTTGCAAGATTATGAAAAACTGGAAGGTCACAAAAATACTCAAAACATTAACACTGCTGTCATTATTTCAGCTAAACCCAAGAGTATACACACTTACATTTTATCATCTTTCTTGGAGATATCTCACGCAAATAAAAACACATAGAGATCCCATGAAAATTAAACCAATAAAAAAAAAGAGAGAAAATACGATTTTAATTTATTTTTCAGGGAAAGTGCATCCAAGAAAAGCTTTCTTGAAAACTCGAGTTCAACGGAGAATCATTGTCATACGTAAAATCATCTAATGCACCACTTAGTGACCGTGACGGCATGAACACCAAATCCTCCAACGAGTCAAAAAACACAAACTCGTTTGACTCGTCTAAACTCGTTCCAAGACTCGGCAACTCGACGATGCTGTCCTGGACCAAATCGTCCGAGACCATACTCTCCTCATCAACAACGCTCGTCACAGAGAACGAAGACGAAGAGAAGGAAGCCGTTTCGCTAGTCTCACTCTCCGACCTTTTACCCAACGACGCCGTTTCGCTCATATCACTCTCACACCTCGCGTGACGAAACGCCGTCGAGTTGCCAAAGTCCATTAGAGCCGCTTTGGTGGCCGCAGCTCTGACGTCACGAGGGCTGAGCGAAGCGGGTCGAGGGAGAGAATCCGAGAGCTCAGGGAAGTTGAGAATAGCGGAAGCTCCCTTGATGCTCAGAGCCGCCACGTCGTGAGCACGCATGGCCATCTCAGCCGTGGGGAAAGTCCCGAGCCAGATCCTCGACTTCTTCCTAGGCTCACGTATCTCGGATACCCATTTGCCCCAGCTCCTCATGCGGACTCCACGATACACTGGCTGCTTACTTCCCGTCTTCTTCTCCTTGTCGGAACCAAGTGACAAATCCACCATTCTTTAAGTGTTTCAAGAAATGTCACAAGAGTAGGTTTTTTTTTGTTGAAATGTAATGTTAGAGATTTGCGTTGGTATAAAATATAAATAATATAAACTTAGGACGAAAATATATCTTTAAGGCAAAAGGAGTGAGAAGAGCTAGAAAAGATAGTTCTTGTCTGTACCATTAATTGGTGAAATTTCTACTCTAGTGTTTGGATGTTTCCAAGTCTCCTCAATGATCTCTCAGTATTTAGAGTATTAACTCTTAACTTATATAATAAGTGTGGACATATTTACATTCTCTCACTCGTATACGTGTGGTTTGAAAGGGAGAGGGACCCACCATAAAGGTGTAGCTAGCTGCTTACCTACTAGAAAGGTTGGTGTGGCTGTAACTGGTGCTTTCTTTTTGTTACAAAGTTTTATAACGCGAAACACGAGTTGATGTTAATTTCTAATCGTTTGCTTTTTCTTTTTGTGATGTGACATCTTAGAAGTTCCTGAGATTTGGTTTTGTATTCACCAAAAAAGAGAGGAAAAGAAGCTCTGGTCCTCTTCACTATTACTTACTCTGCAGTTTGCACGACGTGTATAGATTCGAAACTACGGTAGAGTACATAGTCACCAGTCTATTGGATTTATTGAACTCATAAGTAGAAAGAATTTGCTTTAAACATTTATGTCACCGCTCCAAAAAGTATTTTAATTCATAGATCAATTGGTTAATTAAGTCGGCAACCCTAAGCTAGAACGTAATAAATTTCTAGCTTATAATTAAGAAGTACTACTTCAATGCATTAAATCGCATCTTCTCGAGCCGTTGAATCCGTTCAAAACCCTAAAACAATGGATGAATCAAAACATCATTATAAGTTTGTAACGTTACCACCAAATCTACGTGATCGAACTATAGCATGAGAACGCATAATTCGTATTAGTGCGAATCACATCTTGGTCTGATAAGAAGCACTTAATTACATACTGTGTGTCGTCTAGAGACGAATGTTAAATATTTTAATTATGATCATCTAAAACCACCAATTGGCGAATTGTTATTATGCAATGTATGTACTATCATTGCTCCATATTTATTCAAAGATTATATTATGAAGTTGTCGTTTTCTGTATTTCCATTGGTGTTGTGGTGGGGTTCTAAAAGACCCTTCATATTTAAAAAGTTAGTCCATTATTACATCATCAATACTATTGATTCAATAACGTCGACAATCAAATAGTGATAACGCGGACTTTCATAGTTTTTTTTTTGCTTCGATTGCTGATAAAAGATATGAGTTTCGTTTATCTAGCTGTATTTGCACGAATGTTCATCTATAGCCTTATATTTACATGAGTAGGTACTATTGCTTAACAAATCCATAACAATTTCGAACAAATTAGTTTATATATGCGCGATAGTTCGTAAAAGCACCTCCAATAGAAAATTCTATCTATTGTGATCCTAAACATACATATTAAAAACATCTCCAATAGAAAATTCTACCATTAGGATCCTAAACATACATATATGTATTCTACCAATAGATAGAATCTCCCGTTGGAAGTGCTGTTAACTCATAAATGTTTAAACGTTTATGAGGATTTCACTTGCTTTTCTTTTTTTTTTAAATTATTGCGTGGTTTGGTAGAAATGCGAACCTAGTTACAGCCAAACCTTGTTTGTCTGTCTTAAAAGTTTTTGCCAGAACATAACCTAGGCTTCAGGTTTCCTTTTTGTACACATATAGTTTGGTAGTTAAAATCAGACGCATGTTGATTTTTTTTGGGACAACACGCATGTTGATTATAACAACAATAAGCTCTCAATTAACATGTTACCAAAAAAACAATGAGCTTCAATTTGTTTTTGATTTTAGACAACATGAACACGGTTAAATATACTTTTGAATGAGGTTTCCGGTTTCCCTAAGTTATAAGCAAGTGAAATATTTGTTCTAAAAAGATCCAATGCTTTGAACAAATAGTTATAAAGTAAGGTAAATAGTCTTTGCAATTTAATCAACGAGTTTAATCGTCTTAGGTCTTATAAAGATATACTTTTTCAATACTTATTGTGCACACTCATTCACTGAACATTGTAAAGTTAAATTATTCATGTTATGATATTATCACTATCATGAGTCATGACGGTTGATGTTTGATTTTAGACTAGGAATGTTCTATTATTAAACCTTAATTGACTGTTTTCCTGTGTAGAACATGAATGAACTCAATAAGAGTACTCTTATCTTTTTTTTTTCCCTCAATTAGCCTTTATTAGTTATGTCTTTGTCCATTGACCCTTGTATACTAATTTGTCATCGTCGTCCACAATACACACCGATTTTTTCTTAATTTTTTATTTGTCGGCGTCAACTTTTTTTTTCGTTGCCTTCCACCCACTGAATCATGCATGAGCTGTAATCAGGTTTCAATGGCCCAAAGTACTGAATGACACATTTAATGAATGCTACAATCTACTATGAATAAAAAATAGTAGTACTATAGTATAGAGGAGAGAGAGTGAATAAGTCGACAAATGTTGAAGAAGAAAAAAAAAGTCGTACGGAGAAGATAATCTAGCTGTCTGGCTGTGATGCACCGTTCGTGTATCCGACAATTCTTGGACCCCCTTTTTGACTACAGTTTACGCTCGGCAAACCACGTGCCTCAACCACGACCAAACACTGTCTCACGTGGTTCAATTATTGCACCCTGCCACCATATTATAAAGTTTTCATTTATAGGTAAAGTACAAAATGACTAGTCGACACAAGAAAAAAGTACAAAATACACCAGTAAAAGTAAGACTAGTTAGAAAGATTGTACGTACTCCTCACTGACTGAGCTCTTTGCATTAAACGTAACATAACACCCTAATCTATTGATCTGACCATCGCTTTGCTATTACACGAAGTTTGAAAAAACTTTTGAGTTCACTGAGCTCTGATATCACTTTTTGTTACCAAGAGATTAAATCCAACTCTTGAACTCAACTTCACTCTCAATTATCCTCATACTTTGTAGACTAATTGTAAGACACATTTGGAATGTGAAAAACTGATTTTGGCTGCTATCCACAACTTCTTAGCTCACAATTTAATTACGAATATTCATCCCAACCTCTACATATACACACATAAAAACTAATGCAACAGAAAAAGCTATTGAGACGATCTTTTTCGAATAAATTTTTAATTCGTTGGTATGAGATCTAAGACGAGTTAGTTTTTTTTTTTTGTAAACTGCATACTTAAAGGACGAGTTAGTTTTAACGACTGTAATCCAATCAAACTAAGTTACTCGATTATCACACTTGCTAACTCAAAACCTATAATGCAGTCAGTACTCATGTAAAAAAACAAATGTATATTTTTAATATCTGTAGTATTAGTAGGTATGCAACTTGGTGATCAATTGGATGTATAAATTATTTCCGAAGGAACTATGAAAGAAAATAGTTAAAATATCGTACGTTATGTGGTGCTCTTGAATAATTTGTGCCGATGATAGCTACAAGCAATACCCATTTGGTCCGATCATATATGGCCATTAACAAGGGTAATTGATAATATATGTATATGTTTATAGTTTTATCTTACTTTAAATAAGATTCTGGCTTCAACGTAGAACACGACATACACTTTAAATAAGATATTTCATTACAAACACATGACAATTTAAAAAGTAGATGCATATAATAACCGTATATATATTTTTAAAGCCACTGAAAACAATGAAAGTATGCCACTATGTTGTGTCCAAAGCAATTTTTGTCGTCGAGTATCCACAGGTCAATTATGCAATCACTCTTTTACAAAGGTGAATGAAAATCAAAGATTCTTCGTGTTTATTTCGGTGTTTTTGGGACCTAAAGATCGATCCCTTTCAACCGGCAACATGCAGGTTATGATTACATCTTTGTTTGGCATATACGATGAAGATTAATCCAAAGATCCAAGCTATAATCTGGTGGAAAGGTTAATATTCACAAGAAACACAACAAAACTGAAACAGACGCTTTTACAAAACTTGTTTTACATGATAAACCAAAACAGATGAACGCTTTTACAAAACTTGTTTTACATGATAAACCGAAAAAGATGATCGGTATACTCCACATTAGTCGGAAGGTAGAATCAGTTAATGAAGGTAGAAAATGAAGGTAGAATCAGTACGTTTTCGGGATAGTCCACTCATTCCTCCGAACCGATAGGGCATCAAAAAAAAAATTAGGAATCTAATATATATCATGAACGGGCTATTTTTTGGTTTATAGACAAACCTACCAATCCAATTCCCGGTTTAGATTTAAATACCTAGGCTTTTTTAAGTAGACTTTACACTGGCCTGTATAATTACCCAAAAGGGCCCAATAAACTAAACCAATACATATTGATATCACTCAAGCTAGCAACAATACTCAGTTTTTGAGCCACTTGGCTTTCTATCAACTTACAATTACAAACCAGGTGGCTTGAAGAAAGGGACCAAACCAAAGACGGATTCAAGATCCAATGGGACCTGAAGGGACCGTTTGAGTAGCTCAGGTGTGTTGCTAGTATCTCCTTTCCATGTCCCAAACCACGGTCCTCCTCCTATCTCCACTGCTGCCATCGAGCTCTTTGCCTCCATTATCACCTGCATCATCATCATTCACCATAATCCATAATTAACTGCTTCAGTGGACTAGATAATACTTTTAACTACAGTGATGCATTTGTCCACATACCTTGCCTTTACTTCCATCATACAGCCGTTCCCATATCTGCAACTTCAGCTCACCGTAACAACTATCTCTGCAAGCTGTAGCTAAACCAGCTTCCGAGGTTGGAGCACGCAGAGGTGTACCTGCTTCGTTTGTTCTTGCCTCTAATTCCACCTGTCACAAGACATTCATCAAGTGTCAAAGTAAAATAGAATGAATATGAGGAAGAAACAAAAAATATTACCATATGGGTTTCATTCTCTGCGGTCAAATACCAATAACCCCATGGAGACATTTCCCAGCTAACAACACCATTCCACGGAACAAACTCGTACAACTTTCCATCATAGTGCACACAAACCTGCACATTGTACCAAGGCTGAGAGATTTTGTAAACTACTTTACCTAACATTGGGTCTTAAGAGGATCTTAATTAGTGCATACCAGTGCAGCATTTTCAAAGGTCTCAGTTAATCCGGGCAACTGCCTCAACCCGCCACCTGCAGTCAAAGCAACTTCCCCTTTTGCACCTTCAAATACATTACACTGGACCTGTAAAGAGAGACACAGACTAATAAAGCTACCGAACAGAGGTCAAAGTGTATGTATGTATGCCGGATGGATGAAAGTGTGTTTACCCAAAACCATTTTCTGGGGAAGCCTCCACCCCAATTCTTCTCTGAATAAGAAGGTGCATCTCTAAACTCAAACCTTTCACCACCCCACTCTATCCACCCTGCATATTACAAGAGAAGGGCGAGTAAACTTAACGGTATCTCTATTACTAAATTTTAGTTAAATTAAGCCAAGTATCACACACCTGTTGAAAGGCCTCCTGCCATGCATATCTGCCAATGAGGCTCAAATACAGGAAAAGCTGCAGGCCAGCCTGCAGTAGACTTCTGTTTGGCCCCAACATCACCCCAGCCGTAGACAGGACGGGTACTGTACTCCCACCGAGCCGATTTCACAGTTTCCGCGTAGTCAGTCCTGCCAAAACACAAGTCAATTTAGATAAAACATAAAAATTCCACAAAGGAAACATAGAGTGCTACTCGTCGTATTATACCAAACTAATAACATCATCTGAGATATACTATTATGCATCTTTATTGTCATGAACTAATTTCTGGCTGAATTTCCGTTACAAACTGAAGTAAGCTGCTTTGTAGATGAGTTGTGTGATCTAAGAATGATGCCTAAGATACAAAGTAGTTGTTGCATTGCCGTTTCTCAATACTAAACAAGACATCTCATCAAAAGCGATTCTACCATCTTATATTAGGCTTCAAGTAGTATTGTCATACATACTGAATATATCCTAGGTGTGCATAGAGTTTAAATAAACTACCTGCCATCATCGCAAATGTGACCTTGATGCCAAAATGGTGTAGCTTGGAACCCTTCAGACACTCTTCTATTGAATTCCTACAATCAAAACCCCATGTTCTACAGATCAAATTCAAGAAAACAATAATTGTACAAGCCATCCATGCATATTCAAATCACTAAGTGTTTAGTGACACTTGTATAACCAGAATGATATTTTACATACAACAGAGTAACCAAATGAGGAGTGGTTATTTTCTTTTTTTACCTCAGGTGGAACCTCCTTGTCTGGAGACCTTGCGCCTGGCATGGCACTGAAAGTATTCCCCAAAACTAGCTCATGCCTATCTACACATGATTAAAAAAATATAGTTAAAGAATCTTCAGAGTCAATTAATATTAAAGAAAACAAGACCTAAGACTTAATAACACTCAAAGTCACAAAACTCAGACAAGACTTAATCAAGAAAGCTAGCTAATACCTCCCCAGAAGTTGTGTGAGTCCTCCGTGTATTGGCATAGATACTTATCATTAGCTCCAAGAATCTGAGCTCCCACGCCAGTGAACCTCGGTCCATACAGACCAACCTCCAACGGTGAGAGTCTCTTCCTAAACGCAGGATTCTCCACAGAATACATAAAGCAAAAACTCTCCCTCTTCTCAGGGATCGAAACCCTGAAGTACCATCCCTCGAAGAACTTCCTCGCTGTTCCATCGTAATGGTACCTGTTCTAGAAACTTGTCAGACATTATATATAAATTCTCACTCTCTGCATTGAAAGTTATGATAGTTCACTTTCACTTCACAACCCAGTGAATGAATAATAACAAAAAAAAAAAAAAAATTCAACTTGAAAAGAGTAACACATTGGAAGCAGCAGCAAGAAGGAACAATATTCAGAGAACATGAAAAAAGAAAAAAAAGAATCAACAAAAAGTTCAATTAAACCGGAAAAGCTAAACCGGAAACAAAAATTGGAACTTTGAAACTAACTAGAGCCAGAGGGAGGGATATTAATTTGATTTACCCACTGTGAGGAGTCCGGAGCTCGCGGTTAGGAGGTGTCGGGACGTAAACAGGTTTCACGGAGATAGCTTCGGAGTTAATCCCATTTCCGGAGGAGGGAGATGTTTCACTGTTCGGCGTGGAGATAGACGCGGAAGCCCTGGGAATGGAGCGGGGAGATAGTTTAGTCGATCGGAGAGGAGATAAACGCCGAGAGAGGTCAAAGGAGGTGAAATTGGTGTTCATCGATACAGCTAAGCTCCGAGTATCCATAGCTGAAGACAAGATTCTCAGTAACAATAAGAAGAAGAAGTAGAAGAAGAAATGCTTTTTTTTTTATTTGACAACGGAAGAAGAAGAAATGCGAAGAATCTGAAAGAACGGGAGTTATGTTTTGGTTCGGTGGCCAAATGTAATGAAGAGGATCATGCAGACAGACAGAGGACACGTTGTAATAAGTGCTTATGTGGCACAGACAAACGCCACAGAAGCTAACAAATCACATGGCTACCTAACTCTTATGGCCCAATGGGCTTGACAAAATGAGAAAGATCTGTTGTACTCGCTAGTTGACGGGCTTCTTGTAAAAAGAAAGAAAAAATTCGTCAACAGCAGGATTCGAACCTGCGCAGGCAAAGCCCAACAGATTTCGAGTCTGTCTCCTTAACCACTCGGACATATTGACTTTCTGTTCATTTGAACAATATGCTCAATTCTTCGTATACGAAACTCTCTTAAATCATATTGAGCTTTAGTGCCAAGGGAAACAAACAAACAAATAATGTTTGAGAAAAAACAATGGATTAACAATGTCCTAGCAAATAGAATCTTCGGACAAACAGCTCTCTACAATAAATATACAAATCCATTCCCAGTCATAATCACCAGCAAATTTATAAGCAAGGAACACGATAACATATATGTATGTATGCATCTCACAAGAGGGTCTAATCAATTGATCAAATCTTGAAAAACAAAGAAAGAGAGTTAGCTGAGTAAAGATACAGAGAGACGAATAATCATTAAATAATGAGTAGATCTTTCACATGGTACCAGCTCTTCCGGAAGTCGGTTTTGTACTAGGCTTGAATTTGGAGATGTCAACTAGATCCCCAAATAGCTTATCCTCTGGTTTATTCTTAGGTTTCATAGGAGGCAGATAAGAAGATGATGATGATGGTGCCTGATGCGACGCCTGGTCTCTGATGGACATGCCATGCATTTGCTGCTCCAAATATGGGCTGCTTCCTTGTTGCTGTTGATTATAACCGTATCCATATCCTCCTCCCATCTGGTTTCCATATGCTTGTTGCTGTTGCTGCTGCTGTAGTTGTTGCTGTTGGGCATAGAACTGAGCCATCATCATCTGCTGCTGCTGTTGTTGTTGGGGTGGATAGCCTTGTCCTAGAGCCTGATTAGCTTGGTTTGGCATTG
>NW_026617723.1:0-15668 GCF_000801105.2 Raphanus sativus
CGTCCAGCTGGAAAACCTTCCAGAAGAGCCTTACAAATAAGTCGTCTGGTAACTTGTCTTTGTTGTATAGATTTGTAAATATATTATAGTCGTCTGGAAGGTTTTCCAGCTGGACGACTTACAAATAAGTCGTCTGGAAGGTTTTTCGAGCTGGAAAACCTTCCAGACGACTTATTTGTAATGTCGTCCAGCTGGAAAACCTTTCCAGACGACTTATTTGTAAGTCGTCTGGAAGGTTCTAACTTGTATTTTTTATATGCAGCATATAGATGCTTGGAGTAATGTGCTGAGGCAGAGGTATAAAGGAGAACCCACAATGTTTCCGGAGCGAGCGAATGTGCTTCCTGGAATCACAACTTTACCCAGTCTTGGAGAGAACAGTATCTGGTCTTCAAAACATCGTCGTCTGATCCAAATGGTTTAGGAAAAAATGCTACCTAGTGGGGCGGCGAGTTTGTATGACGATTCAATGCCTTCATTTTGCCAATCAAACAAGAAGTGGGGGGAGGACATTGATGATATCTATGCGCCCTTTGAACTTGGACAACAAACATTGGTGGGCTATTTGGATATCGATCCCTAAGAGGCACATAGTCGTCTGGGACAGCATACCTTCAACTACCATACCAGAAAGATGGGATGAGATAATGGAGCCTTTTCTCGAGATGGTCTCTTATCTGATTGTGGAGTGCGGAGACCAGATGCATGGGTTGGAGCGATACACTTATGAGAGACTCCTCAAAGATGTACCCACGGCCAACAATGGTGATTGTGGCGTGTACGCTGCAAAGTACATTGAATGTCATGCTCTTGGGGTCCCCTTTAGCCCTAAAGACTTTGCTAGGTCCAATGCGAAGACTATGAGGGATACTATGGCTTTGGCTATATGGACGGAGCTTGTTGATCAGCATCTGAAAGATAATGAGGATGGTGGTATGTTTGGTAGGCATGTATGATTAGATACACAAATCAATTTGTATAGATTTTTTAACTTGTATAGATTTTTTAACTTGTATAGATTTTTTAACTTGTATAGATACACAAATATCAATTTGTATTTTGAAACTATTTGTATACACAAATCTATTTTGTATATTTGAACTATTTTGTTTACACAAATCTATTTGTATGTTTGTGGGCATGTATGATTTTATTTGATTTTCTAACTTGTATAGATTTTCTAACTTACAAATAAGTCGTCTGGAAGGTTTTCCAGCTGGACGACTTACAAATAAGTCGTCTGGAAGGTTTTCCAGCTGGACGACTTACAAATAAGTCGTCTGGAAGGTTTTCCAGCTGGACGACTTACAAATAAGTCGTCTGGAAGGTTTTCGCTGGACGACTTACAAATACACTTGAAGGGATAGTAGAAGGTAGTCTAAACACTGGACGACTTAAATACACTGGACGACTTAAATACACTGGACGACTTCGTAAAGGTCGTCTAAAAAAATACACTTGAAGGGATAGTAGAAGGTAGTCTAATACACTGGACGACTTCGTAGAAGGTAGACGAAACACTGGACGACTTAGAAATTAGTCGTCTGGACGGGTAATCAAGACTGGACGACTTATATTTAGGTCGTCTGGACAACTAGTCAACTGGTTGTGTACATTGTGGTTTCGTATGGCCAGTTTCCTTGCAGTTTGAGCATCTCCGTGCCCTGTGTTTCTTCCTGGGTTTGTGTCCCCTCATCCTAGATAGCTCCAACCAAGATTGCCATCTTGATTTTCTTCTGTCTCCCCGGACCACGCTTTACGTTTGGAGGAAAGCATTCTCGTTCCTCAATATGTTGTGACACGATAGGATATATATTCTCTGAGTATCCTGCATACAGATGATTCTTTGAGTAAAGTGGACATACAAGTGTGTCGATATGCACACCAGCATGTGTTCCAGCTGCTATAGCATGAGAGCAAGGTATTTTCTCCACTCCATAGACACCACAACCACACTTTACATGTTCCAAATCACCGCACAGTCCATTTTGCCACCTTTGACAAAGAAACGCCATCCATCAATTGGTTCGACGTCATCGTATCCGCTATCTCTGATCGAACAGCAAGCAAGTATTCAACACCCCGGCTATGTACAGTTGGGAGACTCAAAGCATCTTGTCTCCTTTTCCAATACCATTTTCCTAACTTCTGCCTTATGAACTCCAGCAGGAACGGAATCGGAAATCCTCTTGCTCGCTTCAGTGCGGAATTAATAGATTCAGCGATGTTGCTTGTTTTTATGTTGAACCTGTTCCCCTTACAATAAACCCTTGACCATAGCTTGGCGTCGGCCTTCTCCAAATACGTTGCAAGTTCCGGGTTTGCACTCCGTATCTCAGCCATGTACCGGTTAAAATCGTGAACCGTGTGCGCATAAGCAGCCCCTTTCACCAAGTACATGAGATGTTTCCCTTTAAACTTTTTGACAATGTTATCTTGAAGGTGATAATAACATATTCCTCGGGTTGCCCAAGGAAACACCTTCTCACACGCACTTTTAATGGCCGCGTGCCGGTCAGAGACTATCACCAGAGGCTTGTCATGAGATATACAACTAGCCAATTTTGTGAAAAACCATTCCCAAGAAGGTTCATCTTCAGCATCCACGATCCCAAAAGCCAATGGGATATCTGAAAATTGCCATCTTGTGCGGCTGCAACTAACATAACACCTCCATACTTTCCACTTAGGTGAGTTCCATCCACCACAATGACCCTTCTCTGATACTTAAAACCTTTGATAGAAGCTCCAAAAGAGAGAAATAGATACTTAAATCTTTTCTCAGAATCAAGTTCTATAGCCGTGATAGAATCAGGATTTGCAATGGAGATTTGCTCGAGATATGAAGGCAGACGCGAATACCCTTCTTCTGCTGATCCTCTCACCAATTTCTGTGCATATAACAGTGCTCTGTATGAAGTGGTGTAATCAAGCGTCATGCCAAACATGTTCTTCATTGCATCAGTGATATGCTGTGGAGTTATCCCATCAATGATCCCAACACGATCAATGAAAAGACTACCAACATACTTTGGAGTACAGTGTCTCCGCTGAGCGATTCGGTCTCCAATTGAGCATAAATGTTTTTCCACATACTTTGTTACCCAAAACGTGTTTGACCCATGTTTCACACTCGCTCTGATCTTCCATCCACAACCGCTAACCCGACATATTGCCACAAGGAGAGTTTTTGTTGATTTGTATATTCTGAAAGAAAACCTACCCCTCACTGCTGTCAACCGCAGCTCTGAAAGCAGTGCATCCTTGCTAACAAAACTCTGGTTGACATAGATGCTGGTACAATCCGATTTTCCTCCTTCAATAGCATTTGTCTTAGCATATGTCTTTCAATTTCTTCAAAACAAATATTATCATCATCTTCCTCGTCCTCATCTAGAACCTTTCCATAAAGACTGTAATCCCCACCATTCTGATCCGTTTCACCAACAATAGTGTTATCAGCATCCTCCTCCCCATTTTCCTCCTCCCCATTTTCCTCCTCCCCATCTTGATTTTCATCTTCAACAGACTCATTATCACCAACATCTTCAAAACATTCATCAGCCTCATCATTATCACCAACATCTTCTTCCCATTCACCAGCTTCATCATTATCACCAACATCTTCTTCCCATTCACCAGCTTCATCATTATCACCAGCTTCTTCTCTTTTCTCTGAAACCGTTTCCACCTTGCTGCGGCTTGATACACAAAGACATACTCTATGCGTTTTGAGTATCTCGAGCAAGTTTCGAACTTGTCTATCACTTGTAACATGAATGGGAGGACTGCTTGGAGTCATCATCATTTCTGCTGGTAATGAGTAGCTAATCTCCACAGTCACTGATCTCATGTCCAGGTTATAATCTTCTTGAGCCATTGCAACAAGTTCAGCATGTGTTGAATCTTCATTCAATAAAAACAATCTTGCTCCTTTGAGATCATCAACCACAAAATCCCAACGGAAATCTCTCAACAACCATTCTCCATACACTGCATGTAACTTAAAAATCATCTGCAAATATTCAAAATAAAACACATTAGTAAACATAGAGAAAATGAAGAAGTTCAACAAACATTATCGCAGACGACTTAGATTTAAGTCGTCCAGAAGACTTAAAGGTAAGTCGTCTAAAGAGGTCACTTTTGCAATTGAAAATTAAAAGGGACGACTTAATTCTAAGTCGTCCGGCTTTGTTTGTTAAAAAAAAAAATTCAGACGACTTATATATAAGTCGTCTACGAAAAACGGGCTAGTTTTGCATTTGACCGAATCGTGTCAGATCTTTGACTATTTCTGGACGACTTATAAATCAGTCGTCTCTGGAAAGTAAAAATTTTCAATATTTTATTCAAACTAGACGACTTACACGTAAGTCGTCCCAGGTTAGTTTTGTAATTGAAAAATAAAACTTGAAATTAAACTTTCTCCAGACGACTTAACTAAAAGTCGTCCAGCTAGACGACTTAATTTAAGGTCGTCCGGGATAAGCAAGGTTTGGACGACTTAATTGGGAAAAATTCTGGACGACTTTGCTTTCCCCGGACGACTTTAAATTAAGTCTTCTGACGGGACGACTTTATATTATGTCGTCTGGTAAAAATTAAATTATGAAGTTTTATTTTTCAACTACAAAACTAACCTAAGACGACTTACACGTAAGTCGTCTAGTTTAATAAAATATTGAAATTTTAACTTTCCGAGAGACGACTGAATTATAAGTCGTCCAGAAATAGTCAAAGATCTGACACGATTCGGTCAAATGCAAAACTAGCCTGTTTCTCGTAGACGACTTATATATAAGTCGTCTGGACTGTTTTTTTTCACCAAACAAAGCTGGACGACTTAGTTTAAGTCGTCCGTTTGACCAGAAGACTCATCAGTAAGTCTTCTACATACAGATGACTTACTTGTAAGTCTTCTACGCGAACAGATTTTGAAAAAAAATTCAAATTCGTACCTTCAACTAGGTGAGATGACTTTGTTTGCACACAGGGTCTTCTCCAACCACCCAGAACCTCAAACGAAAGCAACCGTAAGTCAAAACGAAAGAAATATGGCTCCAAACAATTTTGAATCAAAAGCTTCAGTTTTTTGGATGAATATGGAGAGAAAGTGAAAGAAATGTTGTTTTTAGTTCATAACAATTGAAACAGAGAGAGTGTAAAGAGATTTACGTGCATTAAAGGGCATTAAAAGCTCCAAACAGTTCGTACAAGGTTGTTCCCACTATTCATGGCAGTGGCAATATTGTAAATACTTGAAGAAAATGAGGTTGAGACAGTAAAGAAGCCATTTTCGAAAAAAAAAAAAAAAAAGGGTTAATGGCATTTTCGTAGATAAAATGCAGATGTGGGGTTAAAAACTCAAAAAAAAAATGAGTCAAAAGAAAAGGTTAGTTTTCTGTTTGAATTCAAGTTTTGAGTCACTTTTGCAATAAGCCCAACAAAATATTCATCTTATTTATAGTCTTCTACTCCGTTCTTGATTCTCTACTTCTAATCTCAAAGCAGTCGCGCTGTGTATCCACACAAAGTCACTGTTATGTTCACATATGGACGCAGCTTGGCACTGGTACATTGCAAGGCATGTCACTTATCAGGCTTCCTAGAAACTATCAGCATTACAAAAAGAAGAAAGTATTCATTTATGAGGAATCAAGGACAGAGCTCAATGTTTCTTTAAGTGTTGTTTATGGATCTCACCAGAGAAAATTTCAATGTAATATATTTGCTATGGTCTTTGTAAAGAGGTGAGCAGAAGTGGACAGAGCTACTCAAGACATCAACAATGCTTTTGCCTATCAATTCTCATGGGACCTCTCGTCCTCGCCTTCATTGTATAGTTTCTACTAGAGTCAAAAAGTTGAAAGTTCACGTGAAGATTGCTTTTTTACCTGCAGATGCATGTGTTATGACAGAAAAAGACAAGAAAGCTTCCTCTATTTTGCTTTGGTTACAAGAACAAGAATGTGTTCATAAGTCAAACAATGATTGACACTTGAAGAACTTTTGTTTTTGTCAAACTAGTAGTTAGAATCTTTTCCTACTCTCTTCTCTTTCTCACTACGCTAGCCTTTTAAATTTGTCTCTGTCTATGTATATTATTTATTTTCAAAAGTAAAAATTACTTATTTCCATTTCTTCTTTTAGATTTAGTTACATCTAGGCATTATATTGGTGTTTTCTTTCTTTCTTTTTGAATTTGATTATTCTGTTCATACTTGTTTTTCTTGGCTTTTAATTTACTTCTACAAGAGAAATAAAGAGTTAAAGGTCTTTTAAGTTATTGTTATGAGTCGTTAACATATGGATAAAGATCAACTTTCATATATTAAAACTAAGTCAAATCAAATTGTAAATAATTAAACCAAAAAGGAGGTTAATTAGTCAAACTTAGCATGCAATGTTGGGTACCAAACCTTAACTTTTGTCGCTTTTAATCTTCTTTTAAATCTCGAGATTTAGCTAGTAACAACTCCACTTCTTACTTCTTCTTCAAGGTCTTTTACTATAAATACCTCATTCCTCTCCCCTTACTTCATATATATCCCTCCTCATCACAAAGCCTTTCTCCTTTCTTCATCTTCTTGTTAAAAGTAATGGCAAGACTCAGTACCTTTCTCCTTGTTATTTATCTCCTTTGCTTTCTCCCTCTCTGTCTCTGCCACAAAGAGCTCTGGAGGCAAACTCTCCCCATATTACTATGCACATTCATGCCCACAAGCCGGGGAGATCGTGAGATCAGTTGTAGCTAAAGCTGTTGCTAGAGAGACCCGCATGGCTGCTTCCTTGATAAGACTTCATTTCCACGACTGTTTCGTTAAGGTTTGGTTAATTTCTTCTAACGTGTAACTCTTTTTTTTTTGTTTATTACGTATTGAGCAAGGTAACTGTGAAATGTAGGGTTGTGATGGCTCTTTGCTTCTAGACAGCAGTGGGAGGATAGCGAGTGAGAAAAACTCAAACCCTAACAGAAAATCAGCTCGTGGATTTGACGTAGTTGACCAGATCAAAGCTCAGCTTGAGAAAGAATGCCCTGGAACTGTCTCTTGCGCTGATGCTCTTACCCTAGCCGCTAGAGACTCCTCTGTTCTCGTAAGTCTCCTCCACAACCTCTCTTGTCTTGATAACAATAATGAAAAAATCATCTGTTTTGGTTCTTGGTTTTAGACTGGTGGACCAAGCTGGATGGTTCCATTAGGAAGAAGAGATTCAAGAAGTGCAAGCTTGAGTGGCTCCAACAACAACATCCCTGCGCCAAACAATACTTTCCAGACAATCCTCAAAAAGTTCAAACGTCAAGGACTCGATGTCACCGACCTTGTCGCTCTCTCCGGTAAGCTTTCCACACTCTGTACAGAGTTACTTCACATGCACGTAACAATACAAAAAAAAAAATAACTATTACCTACCTTGCTTAACTCTTTCTCAGGGAGTCACACCATAGGATTCTCGAGATGCACGAGTTTCAGACAGAGGCTATACAACCAGTCTGGAAACGGTCGTCCGGACATGACACTGGAACAATCCTTCGCCGCTAACTTGCGCCAAAGGTGTCCAAGATCAGGAGGAGACCAGAATCTCTCGGTGTTGGACAAGGTCAGCCCGGCGAAGTTCGACAACAGCTACTTCAAGAATTTGGTAGAGAACATGGGTTTGCTGAGCTCGGACCAGGTTCTGTTCAGCAGCAACGATAAATCAAGAGAGCTTGTAAAGAAGTACGCAGAGGATCAAGGAGAGTTTTTTCAAGCAGTTTGCGGAGTCAATGATCAAGATGGGAAACATCTCTCCCTTGACGGGTTCGAGTGGAGAATCAGGAAGAACTGCAGGAAGATAAATTCTTGAGTTCGTTATATGAGGAAATTGAAATGAATAAAAAAAATATTTTGTGGGGAAAGAAATGTATGAATGACAGTTTGCTTTAATTTGTTTGTGATATGTTGTATTTTTAATTTTCCATTTGAAGTTTTATGTTGTGTTATTTCTGATTTTGCTAAGAGAATAGTGAAATATATTCCTATTATTTTATCGTTGATTTATTGTTCTATTACATCCTTCATTCAACAAATGATAATTCTACTTTTTATCATGATTTACTTGCATCACTTATTAATCCACATCTAACAATTTTATTTTCATCATATTAAAATGTTGTATAAATTATTTATTAATCGTTATAGTTGATAATGAATCACATTTTAAATCTCATACTCCAATTTTATGTTATATAAAAATTAATAAATCTTCAATTAAACTAATGAACTAACTTGGTTTCTACCATAAATATTTTAGAATAATTCCTGTTATTTATGTTAAACTGCTGTTTTGGGCCTAGGGCCTAAATAATCCTAACACTCTCTATAATATCAAAATACAAAGAGGCCCATAACGGCCCATTTATATGACTTTCGGTCCGTTAGGGTTTATGCTCTCTTGCTCACTTCATCAGTCTGACATGAATTCTCCAGCCTGCTAGAGAGAGAGAGAAGAAACTAAACTATGAGGAACCTACGAGTCATCTCCTCTCATCTCTCACGAGGTTTGAGATCCATCCAGTCAAACCCGATCCAATCTCGTCGTGGATACTCATCTCAATCGGAAAACGTCTCCAAAATCGTAACGGAGCTCTCCAACCTCACGCTCCTGGAAACGATGGACCTCACCGAGCTCCTCAGGAAGAAGCTAGGAGTCACCGACATGCCCGTGATGGCGGCGATGATGCCGGGATGTCGATTCCGGGATCTGGAGGAGGAGGCGGTCCCGGAGCCGCGGCGGCCGGGAAGGGGGAGGAGAAGAAGGCGGAGGCGAAGACGGCGTTCGATGTGATGCTACAAGGGTTCGAGTCGGCGTCGAAGATAAAGGTGATCAAGGAGGTGAGGGCGGTTACGGATTTGGGGTTGAAGGAAGCTAAGGACTTGGTGGAGAAGGCGCCGACTTTGTTGAAGAAAGGAGTTAGTAAGGAGGAAGCTGAGAAGATCATTGAGAAGTTGAAGGCTGTTGGTGCTAAAGTTGATATGGAGTGACCTTTTTTTAGGTACTCTTCTAAGCTCTGATTGTGAGCTGTGTTGTGTATGAGATTTTGTTGTAGCTATTTAAATCTTGGAATTGATGAGGAACAGTATGTTTGATTCTGGGTTTGCTTAAAGCTGTCTGCTTTTTTATTATGGAACGTTAGCTCTTGTGAGCAGTGTTGTGTATTGAGTTTATAGTAGCTAAAAAGTCTTGGAATTTATAAGGAACAGCATAAAGTTGTTTGCTTTTCTTCTACTAAAGCGTTAGCTCTGACTGTGAGCAGTGTGAGGCTCGCTTGTTGCATTGTAGCAGCTATTAAGTCTTGGAATTGGAATGGAACAGTATGCTGATTCTATTGTGAGCAGTGTTGTGGATAGAGCTTGTTGCATTGTAGTATATATGAGGTCTTGGAATTCATGATGAACAGTATGTCTTATTTTTGTATGGAACTTTGGTTCTGGGATTTATATTGAGGTTCATGAGGAGGGGCTTTTGAAGTTTCTTCTGCTCGCTCAAGCATTAGGTTTTGTATTTACCTCTCTGTGCTCTTGTCACAGTGTACACAGACCGTAGACGTTGTTGGATATTGAAGTAAATCTTGAGGAACAGCGATTAGAATTAGCCTTTGTAGTCTATTGGTGTAGTACTCTAAAATGTTAGTAGATTTGTATAGGGACGACTGGAATTAAATATTAGGGCATCTGTATGTTTGATTCTGTTGCACCAGTATAGTCTTTAAGTCACATGCTAAAGGTTGAAATTTTGGCTGCAGGTGTTATTATAAATGGAGCAAGGAACAGATGAAGCTAATGCTGAGTAGTCCTTCAAGTGTTTATTACGAATGTAACGTGTCATGGAGTGTCTATCATCAGCCTTTCACTTTAGATAACACATTTTAGCTTCAATTGATTAATACATGGGAGCAAAAGTGTCTCTTCTTTTGGATCAGTCATTGTCTCAGTTCTTGGTGATGATCTCTTATCAACAGAAGATTCAGTCCATTTCTTTTTTTACTTGATAATAAATCTATGTTATTTGATGACTCTATAGTTTCTGCACAATCTTTTAGTGTGATTAAAAGGCTGAGAGAAACTCTTCTTGTTTTGAAGATTGAAACAGGTCAATAACTCGAGTTGAGATCATACAATTTAGTTACTAATTACAATATCAAAGTACACATCACAGTGATCACATAGAGATGTTATACTTTGTCATCATGGTAGCGCCACCTCGTTTCTTTTGGGATCTTCCATTTTTGCAATTTTTCAAATAGTGGTCGTTGTCTTTCGGTTTTTGCTGCAAGGATGAGTACAAGAGAAGAAGAAGAAGAAACATCATAAGAAGAGTGTACAGTGACAGCCTTTGAAAAAAAGAGGAAATAGCACAAACACACAACAAACCTTCACAGCTGAGCTTGAGAGCATTGAGAGAATGCTAAGACAGATTGAACTTAGTCTCATTGCAGGCGACCATGAACCATACAAAATATCTGCATCAGCAAAATATACACAGAAGCTCTTGTTATCAGACTCTGAAACACAGGAGTGAATCATTGTGTTTGTTTCTTACCCAAGCAAATGTGACCGTTGCTGTAAACATGAGGATGGAGTGGAGCTGGATGCTGAAAGATAACCTGTGGAGCTTACATAGGATAATGCTCAGGAAATTCCACCAGAAGTTGGTAAGTTTCATTGGCATAAAGAGTTCCTGGAGCTCCCTTCACTTCAATAGTCCATCTTTTACACGAAAGTTTACAATATCACATCATTAATTTTTTGATATTAAGGAAAAGACATAAAACTGGGTATATAAAGCTGTATATACCTTTGGAGATTATCAGAGACTCTGTGCTTGAAACCAGAAGGAGGGTTAGTCTGCCACTCCATGAACTCTTTCTGAGCTCTATTGGCGGCAATTTTGGTCAGGCCCTAACAAAAAGAAAAAAAACAGAGATGATCAAGGCAAAGAAGATATAACAAAAGGCTTATTGTTAATACAATTAAAGAATCAATCAACCAACCTTGCGAGTTGATTCGGATGAAGTTGTCATTTGTGTTTAAAAAAGTTACTACAATGAGTGTGAGAGAGAAGATTGTGTGTGTGTGTGTGTTGTTTGTCTCCTTAGCCATATCCTTGAGCTTTTTATAGTGTATTATCATCTTCATCTTGTGTTTAAAGCATAGCATCTATGTCCAGTCATCAAACCCCAAGTCGTTTATCATGTCTTTCCACTGGTGCTGGAGAACCGAATCTTTACACGCTTTTTGCTACTCTCGCGATCACGATCAGTTTGGAATATAATCATTAAACATTCCAAAAATCTACTTTCGGAAAAGCCTTTATTTCCTAAACTAGAGAGACCTTTTGTTCCGGTTTAACTCCATTTCCAATTTTAACTGGTTTAATAAGGTTTTTATGTGAGAGATTCTTGAAGATACAGTAGTTGCTATTATAAATAGATGGTAGATTCTTCTCTTTCTGAGTTTTCAGTCTAAGTACACTGCAAACTTGTAATACACGTAAGCTCCACAGGTTTTTATTCTTTCTTATCCCATGTTTAATAAGATATTAAAGACAGTGACAACAACATGGAAGAAGCATATTACTTTAGTGAAGTGACTTTTTAATCAACACTTGCTTATACTGTTCCTTTGCATCGATCATACTTGCTCAAACTTGTCCTTCATCATATTCCCCATTTTCTTCTTTTTGAAGAATCATCTCTCATCCCCACCTTGCATTCGTTTAAAGAAGAATGTCAATGATTCCCCAAACTAAAGATGATAGATTCCTCCTCATAGACTGATAGTGCTTTCAATAATTTCATAAAGCATAATCTTTTTTCACCTTAGGGAGAGAAGAAAGAGTGAGGGAGAACTTTGTATGGATTGAGAATCCCCTTAGGGTCCAGCAACTTTTTGAGGGATACCATTAATGCACCTGCAAATAGAGTGACAAGAATGACCCCATAAGCTCTATAGATATGTTAGTTCGATTCGTTGTTTTGTTTGTTATGCTCACGGTTTCTGGTGATTTGCTGTAGAAGATTTCATTAGCTTTCATTACACCTAATCCATGTTCTGCACTGATGCTTCCACGGTGCTTTGATGTCCACT
Source organism: Raphanus sativus (assembly GCF_000801105.2). Classification (NCBI taxonomy): domain Eukaryota; kingdom Viridiplantae; phylum Streptophyta; class Magnoliopsida; order Brassicales; family Brassicaceae; genus Raphanus; species Raphanus sativus. The sequence continues at coordinate 12,132 of NW_026617723.1, forward strand.
CATAAACATAAGGTTCTATCAAACCTAAAAGCTGCAAAGAAAAGAGTGAAGGACATTCATTACTTTGGACATCTTCAAGTGTTCACGTCGATATATTGATTTACCTTATCGTTATATTCCGCGGCTGAGATGTTTAAATGAAGATTACCGTCTCCAAGATGACCATATCCCATGACATTCGCTAAGCCATCTGAAACATGGACTTACATGGTTTGAATGCAGTTAACAATTGAAATAACACTGGAATATGAATATTTCTTACCTAGTCTCCCTCTAAGGTCGTTGACAATATTGTAAATCTCTTCAACAGGTAAGGATAAGTCATACTTGTAACAAGCTCCTGCTTTCTGTAACGCCTCTGTTATACCCTGCAAGGTATAAAATATATTTCCTTAAAATCAAGGTTTCTCTGAAGGCGATATAATACTAAGTGTGTACCTCTCGTATGCGCCAAAAAGAAGATGCTTGGTTTATGTCTTGAGCTATTACACCATCAGAGACTAAACCTTGTTCCAGTGACTTTAAAAGGAACGCTTCAAGCTTCTCCCTGCATTAGTTTTTTGAATCAGACAAAGAGAACTGTTACCAAAAAATGGCATAAGTTCATTTCACCTGTCATAAGTTTCACCACTTCCTGTTGTCTCTATCAAAATGTAAAAGTTCTCTGAAGAGGAAACTGGGTTACGGACACCGTCTAGGTGGTTAAGTACCTAGCAAATGAATTATCACGTTAGCAAAAATCATAAGACTAATGCAAACAGTTGGTAAAAAGCTTTACCAAATCCATGGAGTTGTTATCAAGAAACTCGAAAGCAGACAGTATCTCTCCAAGATTTCTCTTTGCTTCAACAAAGAAGTTTCTGAAAAAGAAAGGGAAATAAATATAAAAAAGAGAGACAAGGTTATGATGAGAATTACCGATGAATAAATGTTTTAAGTCGTATCCAGTGTTGTCTGATTCAAAACCTGGCAGCTGAGAAAGTCTTTGCAGGCGATGAAGGCTAAGTTTACAGAAGACATCTTTGGTTGTGTGAGTATAAGACTTTAGTCACAATACCAAGTGATCCTTCACTACCTGTGAGATAACTATAAGTCCTTTTATTACTGAAGTGACTGTATAAGCACAAGGTTATGATGAGAATTACCGATGAATAAATGTTTTAAGTCGTATCCAGTGTTGTCTTTGCGTAAAGTTCCCAATGCATGTCAAGCACATTTCCATTTGCTGTGACAGCTTCTAGACCTGGAGATGGTAAGAAAACAAATATTAGGAAGATGAGATCCAAAAGAGTATATCTGGATGGATGAATAGAAGTGAATAGAACTATAATTGATTACCCAATACGGTTCCATGAAGTGAGCCGTAACGGATAAGGCGCAAACCACCAGCATTAGTTGAAACATTTCCACCAATATGACAGCTTCCTTTTGCACCTAAGTCTAGAGAGCATAACAAAACTGAGGAGACATAAATCTATGTTGTTGCTTACCGAACAATTTTTTAAGTAATAAACAAAACAATCTTCTTTTTCTATTACCCTTTTGTGTCAAGGAAGCTGCCAGATTTTCCAAAATGCATCCTGCTTCACACACCAAGACTCCACTAACCTGAAGTATAGAGCATCATATCATCACCAAGTATGTAGTTACATTACTCTTTAAGTAATTTTTTTTTGGTATCTAACCGAATCTGCTGCATAAATAGCTATAGAGGGCTAATTACCTCATCAAAGGACAAGACTTTATTCATCAAACCAACATTGATGATCACCTGCAAAGATGTGACAAAAGTGTAGGTAGCTAGAATCAACTTATCCAACATTATCATCGCCAATCAATGTGTAGAAGAAAGAAAAACGGTGTAGAACAACCTCATCAAAGACAGGCACACTTCCACCAACAAGACCGGTGTTTCCTCCTTGAGGAACAACAGCTAAACTCCTGGAATCACAATACTTAAGTATCTGAGACACCTGCAAACAAAAGATAAATCTATCTTCAACACAAATTGTCATCACAATCCAAACAGTCAATGAAAAAAGAAAATAAAAAAAAACCTCTTCTGTGTTCTTGGGCAAGAGCATCAGCTTACTAGATCCTCTGTACTTATGCATCCAATCTGTATTAGCAGTCTCGAGCCTCTCTTCATCTTCAACCACGTGTTTCTCACCTAGTATCTCCTTGAAGTAGCTAACGTCTTTAGGTTCCAACGAAGAAAACAATGGGTTTCTCTGGACTTTTGAAGCTGATGATGACCCAAATGACTTATACTGCTGCATCGTCCACATGTTTCTTCCACCAGAGACATGGATGATGATGATGATGATGATGATCAAGCAGCTCTGTGTTACGACCCTTCCCAGCATTTGACTCAAAGGTCTTTCCTTTTGACTCGTAACGATTAACGAAGCCTAAATCTGATCCAAAGTTTCAATCTTTTTTTTGTTTCAGTGAAATTGAATTTACAGAAAAAGTGAAATTGGAAAAACCGAACCTGAAACAGAAGGAGACATTGAGTTATGTTTTTGTCGGAAACTACTTAGTGATTTGCATGCCGATCGTATAAAATCTCCTGATCTTCTCCAGCTATGGATCATCATCGTTCTTTTCCTTCCTTGCACTTACGTCTCCGTCTCTCTTACCAGAGAAAATGTTCGTTAGTCGATAACAACAACTAGAAAGATTAAGAGACTTATACGAAAATGTCAAAATACCCCTGTGTCTGGATAAAACGAAACGCTGCGTTTGTGTGTCTGAATGATCGATCTTAAAGCTCTGAACTTTAGATAATTTTGCATAATTCCGTTTGTTATTTTATTCGTATCTATCTTATTAAAATAGGAAACATTACAACTTCTAGGTGGATTTTTAAAGGTGGATCTTATATATTTAAATTAAATGTCTCAGTTTTTATATATAATATGTATCATAGTCTAACTTTGCATTGATGTATTTCCTTAAATACAGTTCTTCTTTTTGTCCATATTCCATATATGATTTTTACATTATTACATGTCGATTTAAATAAGATATATACTAAGAACTACCTAAATACTAATCGTTCTATAATTACCCTATACAATTCATTTTTAAATGATCAGTATACTTTCATTGGTCATATTAATTTTATTAGTACGAATAACATTAGGTAGATAAGTCATAGACACATACATAAAGATATGACTATTCTATAACTACGTTGGGCCTAATCTACTTTCTAAACACAATAAAAACATAGCTTCATATATTGTATAGAATATAGTAATATTGTATAATATTATACTTATACAATAATACTAAAAACAAACCAAACTGAAATATAATATATATCGAAAATGCTTTGAACCATTACACACAAAATATATTGGAACTCATAGATAAAATTCACTTGAAATACATAATAATTATTTTAAGAAATTAAATTTCGTAATGTACAAAAAACATAAGTTTTTATATAAAATTTTGTGTTACAATAAAAAGTACCACAACCTCACGCTGCAAAAATGTTATTTTTACATACGAAAGACAGTTTTGATA
>NW_026617724.1:0-15665 GCF_000801105.2 Raphanus sativus
TTGATCTCCTATCAACCCTATCTCCTGCCCAATCAGCATCACAATATCCAACTATCTCAGTGCTCTTGGCATCCCATCCAGATTCCTTGTCCTGGCGCCAATCTTAGATATCTTAGGATCCTCTCAACCATGTTCCAATATGAATCTTTGGTGCTTGCATCTGTTGGCTCACTTGGTTCACAGCAAAACAGATGTCTGGCCTTGTGATGGTCAGATAGATGAGCTTTCCAACCATCCTCCTGTACCTCTTCACATCTTCAAATGGTTTGTCCTCAAACTCCCCCTTACGCAGTACCTTGTACCCATCTTCTAGTGGTCTTTGCTATCTTTCTTCCTAGATCACCTGCCTCACTCAACATATCAAGTGTGTACTTCCTTTGTTTAAGAATAGCCCTTCTTTAGATCGGCATATCTCAATCCCTAGGAAGTACTTTAGTTCACCAAGTCTTTAATATCAAATGAGGACTTGAGGAAAGCCTTAGTTGAGATGATACCTTCTTTATCACTCCTGTGTGATGATAATGTCATCAACATAGATCAATATGACTATGATGCCTTGTTGTGTGTGGTGAGAGTAAGAGGGGTGTTGATCCGCTTCAGACTTGTTGAATCCCTTCCATTGAGAGTTGTGCTGAGTTTATGATACCAGGCTCTTGGAGATTGCTTTAACCCATATATTGCTTTCCTTAACCTGAGTACATTTCCGGGCTGCACAAGATCTTCCATACCAGGAGGTGGTCTCATATAGACTTCATCTTCTAGTTCGCCTTGGAAAGCATTCTTGACATCCATTTGCCATAGATCCCACTCTAGGTTTACTGCCAGTGAGAGAACCACTCTGATCGTGTGAAGCTTTGCCACTGGTGCAAAAGGTATCAAGTAATCCTCTCCATAGACCTGAGTGTAGCCTCTTGCTACAAGTCTTGTCTTCCTCCTTTCTGGCTTTCCATTGGCTCCATACTTGATTGTGAAGAGAAGCCGGCTTTGTCACTGCTTTCTTTCCTTTAGGAAGCTTACTTTCAAAGTATGTTCCATTCTTTTCCATAGCTCCCATCTCATCTCCAACAGATGCTCTCCACTCCTCATCCTGCATAGCTTCCTCATATGTCTTTGGAATCCATTCTTGATCCAATTCAGTGATGAAGGCTTGATGCTCCACTGGATACCTTGCAGAGAACATACTGCTTGGATTGGATGAGCTACTGCTTGATTGTTGAAATACACTCTTGTATTTGTCCAGTTTGAGGCTGGGTTTCTCTGCCTTGTGCTTCTCCTAAGCAGTGGCTGAGCAACCTGCTCCTCCTCCACATTCTGCTCGCTTGAACTCACCACTGGGTTCCTCTTGATGCTGTGATGCTTGTTCCTCTTGTGCATGATCCTCATGATTCTCAGCTTGATCATGACTTGCTGAAATATCCTCTTGATGTTGTTCAGCTTGATTGTCCCCCTCAGGATCAAGGTGAGTAACTTCTATACTCTCGTTAGTAATTCCTGGTCCTGGTGGAATTGTTGCTTCTTCTTGTACACCGGTTGTCCTCTCAATAGGTACACTGATGCCAAGGCTCTCCATGACTCTTCTGAGATTATCAGCTCTATCTGAAGTAGGTTGGATAGATTCTCCAAATCTTCCCAATTCTTCCCATCATAGTAGTAACTCCTAGATTCCATGAACTTGACATCTCGTGAGATTAAGACCCTCCTGGTCTCTGGTACATAACATTTGTAGCCTTTTGGTGAGGAGAATACCCAATGAACACTGCCTTGTGCTTCTTGCATCAAGCTTGTTCCTCTGCCTCCTGGTACCAATACAAAACAGATACATCCAAACACCCGCATGTGATCCAGAGATGGCTTGCTCTTGTTGAGAACTTCATAGGAGATATGTCATTGAGAACTCTAGTTGGGGTTCTGTTGATCAGATGACAAGCAGAACCACAGCATCACTCCAGACCTCTTTGGAACACTCATGTGGAACATCATTGATCTAGCCACCTCCATAAGATGCCTGTTCTTCCTTTCAGCAACTCCATTTTGCTGAGGAGTATAAGGACAACTGGCTGATGGATAATCCCTTGTTGAGATAAAATTGCTTGAAAGCTCCACTTGTGTACTCTCCACCATTATCAGACCTGAGAATCTTCACCTTAGCACTGAAGTGGTTGGTGACATGAGAATGATAATTCTTGAAAAGCTTCAAGACTCTGTCCTTAGACTGGATCAGTGTTACCCAAGTGTACTTGGACTTCTCATCAATGAAGGTGACAAAGTACTTGTGATTTTCTCTGGACATACAGGGAGCAGTCCACACATCAGAGTGAACCAGATCAAAGCACTTCTCATAGATTGTGCTTGACCTTGGAAATACTGTCTTGCAATGCTCCCCAAGATGCAGGCTTCACACTCATCATTTTTAACACCACTCCAGGAAGCATCAGATTTAAAGCTCTAGTGTGCGGATGTCCCAATCTAGCATGCCATATGGTGCTCTCAACCCCAGCAGATATACTGACCAGCAACGTGTGAGGAGATTCAGCTAGTTTAGTCTTCTGGAGATGATACAACTCCTGATGGCTGTGACCTCTTCCAATAACCTGCCCTGTCTTTAAATCTTGAAATTCAACCTCATCTGGTCTGAAGACAACCTGACAACTCAGATCAACAGTAGCTCTCCTCACATATAACAGGTTAGATGTAAACTTAGGCATATATAAGGCGGTTGATTCCCTATCAAACAACCTAAGGTTCCCTATCCCTTCTATCTTCACCTTATCACCATTAGCTATCAGAACATTTCCAGTGGCAGGTTGGATATCACTAATCAAGTTCCTATCACTAATCATGTGATGACTAGCTCCTGAATCTATAATAATGGGTTTAGAGTCAGGAGGTGATATACCAGCCTTCTTGGATGAGATAAGGGATTGGGCAGCTTTGATAAAGAGATCCAAGTCTCTCCTGGTTTGCTGGACCATCAGTGTTGGTTGCACCAGTCTCACTTCTCCACCCTTCTTCTTTAGTGGGATTACTACTAAGCGCCTGAGTACATGGTTCTTCCTTGAATCACTGAATGCTCAAAACTCCTTGAGCTCATAACCATCTGATTGACTTCTAAGCACCAGCTTCTTAAGTCTGGTACTTTTCCTTCTCTAAGGAAATAATTTATCAGTTTGTTGTAGGTTGAATCCAGTGGTGCAGCAGTAAGCTCAGAAACTTGTCCTGCTCATAAACAACTTGAAGACTCTCCCATAAACTTCCATAGCCAGTCTGAAGAGTCTCCCACAGTTCCTGGCGGTTTGAATGTGAGAGTGTGCCTTCAAGTGGTGTAGACAGAGAGTTGGTGTATGATTCCAAGTGTTTGCTGGTCTTCTTGAACCACTTGTGGTCACGCCTCATGCGTGTGTGCTTGCTATCCTCTTGAGTCATCTTCTTTGAAGTTCCAGCCTCCATGATGTGGCTGTCCCAAAGACCATGACTCCCAAGGTGAATCTGGCCACTCTTGACCATATCAGATAATTAGACCCCTCAAGAGTTACAGGAATATAAACCTCTGATTTCTCCATCATGAACATCTGAAGAACATCAAGAACAACTAGTAGCCAGGTTAGGGCTTTCAAAGATATTATCAGAGTGAGAAAAAAGAAATTTATAGAAGAAATGGATGAACTTTGCTATTTTTGGCAAAATCTGGAAATGAAAAAGAAGAACACCCAAGAACAGGATGAACTTTGCCAAAAATAGAAATAAAAACACAGAATTTGCGGAAGACAATTAGGTTTCAAGAGCTTGTGGCTCTGATACCATGTGAGAAATGATAGAAATATGAGAATCAAAGAGAGAAATATTGCTGGAGAAATGAAGAACAAGAGAATAGAGAGTGAGAGTGGGGGTGTGACGAGTTTTAGAGAGAGAGAAGGAGAGAATCATTTTCCTTAGTTTATTATGTTGCATACAGAGTTGAATAAATAGAGGAACAATCTGAATCAAGACAACAGAGGAAACAATAAACAAATGAAGGACCAGAGCAGGCCCAAGTCACTCTCAGCTGGACCAGAAAGGGACAGCTCCTTTGACTCTCTCCTCCTTATCTTCACATGTGACTTTGGTCTGTCAACTACTCCCAACAGCTATATCCACTTGCTTCAACTTGTTTACTTCTTCCAGAACCTAAGTAGGCGCAGGGAAGCTTTTGAACTCGTCTCCCTCCTTTCCTTGCCTTCCAAGGCAAGTTTAGATCAAGGCTTGTATGGGCAAGCTTGATTTCAAGTAACCTCCAATACTTGCCTAATCCGGATGCACTTGTTCCTTCTTGTTTCCTACTGATTTAACTCCACTCTTACTGCTTCTTATTGCTTCATCTCAACATTTAAAGCATTAATACTTTGGTTACCAGAATTTGCATTGAGGGCTTTGATCAAGGCCTCAATGTCTGACTTCCTGATGAATGCGCATCATCATGAGATGGCTGAGACATGGCGTGAGAGGTGGAGCCACCAGTATGTGCTGTAGAGACCAAGGCTCTCCATCATCTCCTATGCGCATGGAGTTGATGCTGGATGCTCTTGGGCTCTTGCTTCATGTGCTCTGGCTTGGCTGTACTTGTTAGCTGAGACAGGTCTGAGATGAGGATGGAGAATCCAGCAGTTGGTCTTTGAGTGTCCTTTATACTTGCAATGCTCACAAGTTACTGACTTGTCTCCTCCTCCTCTTGCTTAAAGTGAGCTTTGTGGCGAAGCACTTTCTACCTTCTCAGACTTTGTGCCATAGACAAGTCTCCTTTCCCACCACCAAATAGTCCATCTGAGCCTATCTCCTTTTGTAGTTGAGCACACACTTCATCATAGCTTGAAGCTCCTTGTCTCTTAGTATGTGCCTAACCACATCAGTGAAGCTTGGACTGAGTGTGAGAAGTAGTCCAAAGACTTTGTCTTGCTCACGCCTAACTTCAAGTGCCTCAGGGTCATTGGTACTTGCCTTAGCATCTCCAGCTCAGACCATAGCTGGCTGTACTTCCCAAGGTGTTTGGTGAAGTCTCCTTCTTCTTGCTGCAAATTGTTGATGGCTCTCTTACTTCATAGATTCTGGTGAGGTTTGAAGTGTTGCCATAACCTTTTGCAAGGTATCCCACAACTGTTTTGGAGTTGTGCAGTGACAGTAAGTGTCCATAAGTGGACCATCAAGGGAGCTATGCAGGATAGACAGCACCATGAGATCTTTCTGAGCCCATTTGCCTTCATCTACCACTACAATCTCCTTGCCATCTTCTCCTTGGGTGATTTGCTTTGGAGCTGAGCTTGAAGTCACATGCTGCCAAAGTCCTCTTCCTCCAAGGGCTGTCATGGTCATCCTAGACCATGTAATGTAGTTTCCTGGTTCCCTTGAGTGTGACTGGAATCTTCACATGGTGGGGTGGCGCCAAACTATATTTGAATTTCAACAAGTCTGGTTTTGAGAAAAAAAACAACTCTGTAACTGAGAGAACTCAAGCCTGAAACAGATAAACTCTCAAAGAATAGAAATAGGGACAGAGTAGAGTGAGCAAAACCAACAGAATTCAAGAACACTCAAGAACACTCAAGAACACAGATTTATTATCCACTGGATAAAAGAAATCTGAAGAGAGAAATGAGAAAATAAATTGTTGAATCAAAAGATAGAGTTAAAATAGAGTGATTTGCGGAAGTGAAATAGGTTCTCAAGAGTTAAAGCTCTGATACCATGTTAAGAAATAATAAGAACAGAGTGAAGAACTCTAGAGAGAAAGACAGAGTGATTGACGAGAGAGAGAGAGAGAGAGAGTGATGAAAGGAGAACTGTTTCCCTTTAGTATTCATGTGCAACATATTACAAGTATATAAAGGCCAGTAAGATGCTGGGAAAAGGTGTGAGCAAGGGAGAGCTTTACTTGCTTGAAGATACCAATTTATCAGATTTATCTACTGCTTTGAATTCTGTTTTAGCTAGTAATGTGTTATGGCATGCTAGATTAGGCCATCCTAACGGTCTTCTCACTTCTTCCTCTTGTCGACCACAACTTGTAACATATCTCCTTGCTTCACAAGTCACATTAGGTTACTTCTTGGTGCCTTGTGTAACAAGTGTTGTACGGATGGACTTGAGAAACAAGTAAGCTCGGATCACAACTTCTTTGAATGTCTCCTGCTCCTCTCTTCCCTCTTATCCATTTATTTCCTTTGTCAAACATATGCCATTATCTTCATGTTCTTATCAAACCAGGATGAACCACGATCTAAGAAGCTTTTTTGGAACCACTAATCAGTGTAGAAAACCAGGAAGTTGAATTAAATCTCATAGGAGTTGTGAGCAAGAAGATATCCCACTTTCTATCCAGATGATTCCAGATTAGCCTGTTCGGACATATGGCAATATCTTCATGATTCTTATCAAACCAGGATGTACCACGATCTAAGAAGCTTTTTTGAACCACTAATCAGTGCAGAATAACCAGGAAGTTGAATAAATCTCATAGGAGTGTGAGTAAGAAGATTATCCACTTTCTATCCAGATGATTCCATATTAGCCTGTTCGGACATATGGCATTATCTTCATGATTCTTATCAAACCAGGATGAACCACGATTTAAGAGCTTTATTTGGAACCACTAATCAGTGGAGAATAACCAGGAAGTTGAATAAATCTCATAAGTGTTGTGAGCAAGAAGATATCCCACCTTCTATCCAGTGTTAGAAATCTTAAGAACAGAGTGATTAAGTTCAAGAACAAGAGAGAGAGTGAGAGAGAGAGAGAGTGACGAAATTGTAAGAGAGAAAAGAGAAGGAGAACTATTTTCCTTAATCTGAATGAGTGGCAAGTTACAACATTTAAAGGCAAGATGCCTTGAGCTAAAATGAATAAACTAATCTACTGCTAAGTACAGAAATAATAAACTAAGACAAATGAATAAACAATTCATCTCTGCACAAGTCAGTGAAAGTGACTTAACTTAAACGGCTAACCCATTAAGAGAAACATGTGATCTTCCATTTTTAAATCATTCCTCTTGCCTCAAAAATGTGTTTAACGGCCTCCTCTCCACTTGCTGTCGTTTTGGTCATGTCTTGACTCTTATGACACGCCAAGTTTGAATATTATTAACTGGGAGTCAAGTATTATACAGATAGCCTTGATAAGCAAGTAAGCTCGGATCTGTTCTTCTTCAAGTGTTTCCAGATCCTCTATTCTCCTTATTTATTTAGTTGCCTTTGTCAATACTCCCCCTCAAGCTTAGCCATACAGCATGGGTAAAGCTTGGACAGTATGAAGACATCCCTCATTAAAACCTTTATGTGCAAACCCAATGGGACAAAAACACATAGAGGAAAAAGAGTAGATGCTTCACACAGAGGGGATCATGATTAGGCAAATCTATGAGTCCCAAACTTGGATGAATAAACTCACAGACTTTATTGCTTGCTCCTTTGGTGAAGATGTCAGCTAGCTGGTCTTCACTCCTAGTGTAGCAAAGGAGGATAATCTTCTGCTCCACTGCTTGTCTAACCTTGTGACAATCCACTTCAATATGCTTTGTCCTCTCATGAAACACTGAGTTTGAAGCTATGTGAATGGCTGCCTGGTTATCACAGTGCATTGTGATTGGTGTTGTTGTCTCAATGCCCAAGTCTCTTAGCAGGTTTCTGATCCAAATAAGCTCACTGGTCAGCTTCCTCATGGCTCTATACTCTGCCTCAGCACTTGAACATGATACCACCTTCTGCTTCTTGCTCTTCCAAGTAACCAGATTGCCTCCTATGAAGGTGCAATAGCCAGTAGTAGACCTCCTGTCCACTCTATCACCAGCCCAATCTGCATCACAATATCCTACAATCTCTGTGCTCTTGTTGCAACCCATCCAAACACCTTGACCAGGAGCCTCTCTTAAGTATCTCATAATCCTTTCCACCATATTCCAATGGTGAACCTTTGGTGCTTGCATATGTTGGCTGACTTGATTCACAGCAAAGCAGATGTCTGGTCTTGTAATGGTGAGATAGATCAGCTTCCCAACCATCCTTCTATAGAGTTTGAAGTCACCAAATGGTGTATCTTCAAACTCCCCCTCACGCAAGACCTTGTAACCCTCTTCAAGTGGTGTCTTAGCTACTCTTGCTCCAAGCTTTCCTGCCTCATTTAAAAGATCAAGTGTGTACTTTCTTTGAGATAATAAAAGCCCTCTTTAGAGCGGCATATTTCTATCCCTAGAAAGTACTTTAGCTCACCCAAATCTTTAATATCAAAGCTAGACTTAAGGAAAGCTTTAGTAGAGATGATACCTTCCTTGTTGCTTCCTGTGATGATGATATCATCCACATAGATCAGAATCACCACAATCCCTTGCTTGCTTGTGAGGGTGAATAGAGTGTGATCAGCTTCTGATTTTACAAACCCTCTTCCATTGAGAGTTGTACTTAACTCTTGATACCATGCTCTTGGTGACTGTTTTAATCCATAGATGGCCTTCTTTAATCTTAAAACATTTCCTGGCTTGACCATGTCTTCCATACCAGGAGGTGGCCTCATGTAAACCTCATCCTCTAGCTCTCCTTGTAGAAAGGCATTCTTGACATCCATCTGCCATAAATCCCATTCCAAGTTTACAGCCAAGGAGAGGACAATCCTTATGGTGTGGAGCTTAGCTACTGGTGCAAAAGTATCCAGGTAGTCTTCTCCATATACTTGGGTGTATCCTCTTGCAACTAGCCTTGTCTTTTTTCCTTTCTGGTTTCCCATTGGCTAAGTACTTGATGGTGAAGAGTAGGCGGCTTGTGACTGCTTTCTTTCCTTTAGGCAGTTCAGTCTCATACCAAGTTCATTCTTGATCATGGCTCCAACTTCATCTCCAACAGACTCTCTCCACTCATCATCCTCCATAGCTTCTTCATAAGTCTTTGGAATATATTCTTGATCCAGATTGGTGATGAAAGCTACATGCTCTTGAGGATAGCTGCAAAGGAGCAGGTTGCTTGGATAGGATGAGCCACTGCATTGCTGTTGAAGTATACTTGGTGTTGCTCCAGTTTGATGGATCTCTTCTCACTCTGTACTCCTTCTCAATGGTTGGATCTGCTCCTCTATCACTGCTTCTCCTCTGTCCTTGATGCCATCATACTGATCTCCACTAGGCTGGTCAAATTCTGCTCTCCATCTTGATCATGTGTTGATGTTGAATCATTTTCAGGTATTGATTCATGCTCACTGCCTGCCTCAGGATCAAGATGGACTGGCTCAACAGTTGGTACTGCTTCTTCATTATGCTCAGCAGCTGGTGGAGATGGAACTGATGCTGGTGCTGGCGCCACACTACTTTGAGGTTGGGTGATCCCCAACTCTCCAAATGGTTCTCAGGTTGTTTGCTCTATCAGATGGTCCTTGTGAGAGATCTCTAAGGTTTTCCCAGCTCTTCTCATCATAGTACCCCTTTGATTCCACAAACTTGACATCCCTTGAGACCATAACTCTTCTTGAATCTGGAATATAGCACTTGTACCCTTTCTGTGTGTGAGTATAGCCTATGAACATTCCCTTGACACTCTTGGCTTCCAGCTTATTTCTCTGTTCTCCTGGTGACAAGACATAGCACACACAACCAAACACACGCAAGTGATCTAATGGAGGTGTGATCTTGTTTAATACCTGAAGGGAGAGACATCTTTGAGAACTTTGGTGGGGATCCTGTTGATCAGATAGCAGGCTGTGATCACAGCATCTCCCCAAAACCTCTTTGGAACATTGGTGTGAAACATCATGCTCCTTGCAACCTCCATAAGATGCCTATTCTTCCTTTCAGCAACTCCATTTTGTTGTGGTGTGTTATGGGCAGCTTGTTTGATGAATAATGCCATGTTTTGCTAGGTGTTGTTTAAAGGCATTGCTAGTATACTCCCCACCATTATCAGACCTAAAGATTTTGATCTTGGAATTGAAATGGTTAGTTACATAGTTTTGGAAGTTAATAAAAGCTTCTAAAACTCTATCTTTGCTTTTAATCAGTGTGAGCCAGTGTATACTTTGATTTCTCATCTATGAATGTCACAAAATATTTATGGTTTTCTCTAGATGCACAAGGGCAGTCCACACATCAGAATGCACTAGATCAAAAACAATTCTCATAAACAGTCATAGATTGAGAAAAACAGATTTGCAATGTTTGCCAAGAATACAAGCCTCACAAGATTCATTCTGAAAAGATAATTAGGGTAACATTAAGCTTAAAGCTCTAGAGTGGGGATGTCCTAATCTAGCATGCCATACACATTACTAGCTAAAACAGAATTAAAAGCAGTAGATAAATCTGATAGATTGGTATCTTCAAGCAAGTAAAGCTCTTCCTTGCTCACACCTTTTCCAGCATCTTACTGGTCTTTAATATCCTGAAAACAAAACATCATTAGGACTGAAAAATAACATTGCAGTTCAGGTCATTAGTAGCTCTTTTAACAGATAATAAGTTTGATGTGAAGGCAGGCATATAAAAAGCTTGAGATTCTTTGTTTAAACAAGTTCAGATTTCCTACTCCCTCAATTGGAATTCTATCACCATTTGCAATCACAACACTGCCTAGAGCTGGTTTAATATCACTAATCAGTCTAGCATCCCTAATTCATATGTGAGAGGCTCCTGAATCAATGATTAAAGGCCTAGCAGTGTGAGAAGCATTGTGCATAGAATTTAAAGCATTAATACTTTGGTTACCAGAGTTTGCATTGAGGGCTTTGATCAAGGCCTCAATGTCTGACTTCCTGATGAAAGCATCCTCATGTGGTGGGTGAGACATGGCGTGAGAAGTAGAGCCACCAGTGTGAGTAGTAGAGATCAAGGCCCTCCCATCATCTCCCATGCGCATGGAGCTTGATGTTGGGATGCTCTTGAGCTCTTGCTTCATGTGCTCTGGCCTGGCTGTACTTGTTAGCTGAGGCAGGTCTGAGATGGGGATGGAGATCCAGCAGTTGGTCTTGGAGTGTCCACTCTTTCTTGCAATGCTCACAAGACACTGCCTTATCTCCTCCTCCTCTTGGTTTATAGTAGCCTTGTTAGCTGCTGCCACTCTCCATCTTCTCAGCCTTGTGTACCATAGATAACTCTCCTTCCCACCACCAAAGAGTCCATCTGAGCCTATCTCCTTTTGTAGTTGAGCACACACTTCATCATAGCTTGGAAGCTCCTTGTCTCTTAGTATGTGCCTAACCACATCAGTGAAGCTTGGACTGAGTTGAGAGTAGGCCCAAAGACTTTGTCTTGCTCACGCCTAGCCTCAAGTACTTCAGGGTCATTGGTGCTTGGTCTTAGCATCTCTAGCTCAGACCATAGCTGAGTGTACTTCCCAAGATGCTTGGTGAAGTCCCCTTCTTCTTGCTGCAAGTTGTTGATGGCTCTCTTCACTTCATAGATCTCTGGTGAGGTTTGAAGTGTTGCCATAAACCCTTGCAAAGTGTCCCACAACTGTTTTTGAGTTGTGCAGTGACAGTAAGTGTCCATAAGTGGACCATCAAAGAGCTATGCAAGATAGACAGCACCATGAGATCTTCCTGAGCCCATTTGCCTTCATCTACCACTACAATCTCCTTGCCATCTTCTCCTTGGGTGATTTGCTTTGGAGCTGAGCTTGAAGTCACATGCTGCAAAGTCCTCTTCCTCCAAGGGCTGCATGGTCATCCTAGACCAGGTAATGTAGTTTCCTGGTCCCTTAAGTGTAACTGGATCCTCACAGTGTTGTTAGCTCTCCACCCTCTAGCTTGGCTTTCAAGGCTAGTTTGAGAAAATAAATTCTGGAACTGAAAGAAATCAAGTCCAGAACCAAATAAAACTCAAGAGATAATATAGGGACAGAACAGAGTGAGCACAACCAAGAAAAGTGAAGAAAAAAAAAAATTCAAGAACACTCAAGAACACTCAAGAACACAGATTTATTACCCACTGGATAAAAGAAATCTGAAGAGTAAAAGAAAGAAATGAAACAGAAAATCAATAGAGAATGAGTAAACAGAGTGATTTTGCGGAAGAGAAAGTAATCAGAAGCTTATAGCTCTGATACCATGTTAGAAATCTTAAGAACAGAGTGATTAAGTTCAAGAACAGAGAGAGAGTGAGAGAGAGAGAGAGTGACGAAATTGTAAGAGAGAAAAGAGAAGGAGAACTATTTTCCTTAATCTGAATGAGTGGCAAGTTACAACATTTAAAGGCAAGATGCCTTGAGCTAAAATGAATAAACTAATCTACTGCTAAGTACAGAAATAATAAACTAAGACAAATGAATAAACAATTCATCTCTGCACAAGTCAGTGAAAGTGACTTAACTTAAATGGCTAACCCATTAAGAGAAACATGTGATCTTCCATTTTTTAAATCATTCCTCTTGCCTCAAAAATGTGTTTAACGGCCTCCTCTCCACTTGCTGTCGTTTTGGTCATGTCTTGACTCTATGACACGCCAAGTTTGAATATTATTAACTTGGGAGTCAAGTATTATACAGATAGCCTTGATAAGCAAGTAAGCTCGGATCTGTTTTCTTCAAGTGTTTCCAGATCCTCTATTCTCCTTATTATTTAGTTGCCTTTGTCAATATCCAGATGATTCTAGATTTGCCTGTTCGGACATATGCCATTATTTTCATGATTCTTATCAAACCAGGATGAACCACGATCTAAGAAGCTTTATTTGGAACCACTAATCAGTGGAGAATAACCAGGAAGTTGAATAAATCACATAGGAGTTGTGAGTAAGAAGATATCCCATTTTCTATCCACATGATTCCAGATTGCCTGTTCGGACATATGGCAATATCTTCATGATTCTTATCAAACCAGGATGAACCAATATATAAGAAGCTTTGATTGGGAACCACTAATCAGTGGAGAAATAACCAGGAAGTTGAATAAATCTCATAAGTTGTGAGCAAGAAGATATCCCACCTTCTATCCAGATGATTCTAGATTAGCCTGTTCGGACATATGCCATTATCTTCCATGAATTCTTATCAAACACATTGGTGGCGTCCCTTAATAAGCTAGGAAGCTAGGATCTCTTGGGATGGTATGGTTAAGAGGTGTGATCAGGAGAGTTACTAACACTCCTTGGTCGTTGGACTTCTCTTCAGAGCAGTGGAAGCGTTCCAAAGATGTTTAGCTACTCTCTAGACGCAGATAACCCTGTGTAGTGTCTGAGATGGGTCACAGTAGATTACTCTACCCTAGATGAAGGTTCAATGTTCTTAGGCTGAACAGAGAAAGCACAGAAGCAAGCAAGCAATTTGCTTAAGGTTTTTCTTTGATAAAATTGTCTAAGTTTTCAACCAAAAGCGGCTACAAGCTTATAAAGCCAAAATATGTCGCCAAAATAAAACCCAAGACCTAACCAGAATGGTTTGATCTAATCCTAAACGAAATTGGTTTAAATCCTAATTAAAATTGGTTTAAAATCCTAATCCTAACCCAAATTGGTTTAAATCAATTTACATAATTGAAACACATTAAACCAACATGCTGGCCCTTCTTTTCCCACGGTTTCTCCCTCTTCCTTAGGCCTCACGAGTTTGGCTAAGTGTTGAATGACCTCCTGATGTGCTTTGGCTCTAGCTCTGGTCGTTGGTCCAGTCCAGAATGTGACTGGATGCTGTTGCTCCCCCTGCTTCTCTGAACTTGAGATACTCATCTCCTGGTTAGATGCACCTTTATCCCCTAGTACAGGTTCAATTAGCTCATCCTCCTCTGAGTCTCCTTCCTCCATCAGCTCCCCATCAGTATCACTCAGCTCCTCATCAGTAAGCTGCTCATCCATGGTCGTACCATCCCCTCCTCCTTTAAAAGGATTTGACCTCAAATCCAGCTCATCTGCAACATAAGGAATTAAATCAGAAACATTAAAGTGGAGCTAATTGTATACTTCCCTTGGAGATCAATCTGATAAGCATTGTTATTGATTCTTCTCAACACTTTGAATGGACCATCCATGCGCTTCATCAGCTTAGACTTCCTCTCACTAGAAAACCTTTCTTTCCTCAAATGAATCCACACAAGATCTCCTGGTTCCAGCACCAACTCCTTGCGCCCCTTGTTCTTCTTGCGTGCATACACCTTGGTTTGAGCCTCAATGTTCTTCTTTTACCTGTTCATGCAAAGATCTAACAAACTCGGCCTTTTGATTGCCATCAAGGTTAGCTTGTTCTTTAAAAGGTAAAGCACACAAATCTAAAGAGATAATGGATTGAATCCATACACAACCTGAAAAGGAGTTAGCTTAGTGGCAGAGTGCATTGACCTATTGTAAGCAAATTCTACATGAGGCAAACAGTCTTCCCAAGTCCTAATGTTCTTACTGATAATGGCACGCAGCAAAGCAGATAAAGTTCTATTGACTGCCTCAGTTTGTCCATCAGTTTGGGGATGACAAGTAGTAGAAATAGCAATCTAGTTCCTAGTTTTCCCCACAAGGTTTTCCAAAAGTGACTCAGGAACTTTGGTATCTCTATCTGACACTATTGTCCTAGGCATTCCATGCAAACCTAACTACATCTCTAAAGAATAGTTCAGCTACCATGATTGCATCATCAGTTTTATGACAAGGAATAAAATGTGCCATCTTAGAGAACCTGTCAACAACCACAAAGATACTATCTCTACCTCTCTTTGTCCTAGGCAAGCCTAACACAAAAATCCATAGAAATATCAACCCATGGATGTTCAGGAATGGCAGGGGAGTATACAAACCTGTCGGCTGCACCTTTGACTTTGCCTGCTTGCATGTCACACACTTAGAGCATACCTTCTCCACGTCCCTCTTCATCCCTGGCCAGTAGAAGTGGTCCTGAGGGTGGCGAGTGTCTTTGCAATCCCAAAATGGCCCATTAGACCACCTCCATGAGCTTCCTGACATATAACTCCCTCAAAGTACCACAAGGATGCATAGGCGGTTATCATATAAAAGAAACCCTTTAAGCTGATAGTACTTGCCACTGGCATTTCTCAGTTTCCACATATACTTCCTTAAAGTCAGGATCATCAGCATAACAAGTTTTTAAGGTGTTCAAATCCCAAAAGTTTGTTTCATAGAGGATAAGGAGCATACCTTCTGGAGAGTGCGCATCAGCAACTACATTTCTCCTTACCTTGTTTGTAGTGGATGACATATGGAAAGTTTCAATATGAATTCAACACCTGGCATGCCTCCTGTTGAGTTTCTGTTGCCCTTTGAGGTGTTTAAGAGACTCATGATCTGTATGGATCACAAACTCCTTTGGCCAGAGGTAATGCTGCCACATCTGTAGAGCTCTCACCAGTGCATACAGTCTCTTATCATAAGTGGGATAGTTCAATGCAGCACCACTCAGTTTCTCACTGAAATAAGCAATGGTCTCTTCTCCTGCATCAGCACAGCCCCAATACCTACTCCTGAAGCATCACACTCTATTTCAAAGTTTTAAGAAAGTTAGGCAACACAAGTAAAGGGAGCAGTGGTTTAGTCTTTCTTTCAACAATTGAAATGCCTCTTCCTGGTCAGAACCCAAGTAAACCCCACACTCTTCTTGATAACCTCAGTCAATGGAGCAGCAATGGTACTAAAGTCTCTACAAAACCGCCGGTAAAACCCAGCAAGTCCATGAAAACTCCTGACCTCTCCAACAGACCTTAGGCGTGGCCAGCTCTTGATGGCTTTC
>NW_026617725.1:0-15660 GCF_000801105.2 Raphanus sativus
GCACGAAAAGAAACGCTCGTAGCAAAGCTCCCAGAGCTATACGAGTCATTCTTACAAAAACAAATCTCAGAAGGCCAACACTTCACGAAACATAGTGAAGTTAGACGCTTCCCCCCCCCCCCCCCCGGTAAAATTTACGCGACCTTCGGTCCTAAATCCTCAACACAATTCGCACCCTACTAAACGGCTGGACAACGGATCAGTATCCATGAAACGATTACAATCCAGACACATGTCTCTCATCGCTTAACACCTAAAATCGCTCTCTAAAAAGTAGCATACGACCAAGCGGACAAAATCACAATCCGAAGTGACTACTCGGATTCTATCCTTAACACTTGACCGAAAGTATAAATCAAATCATAAGCGAAAGCCCATAATCCTCTTATGGCATGAGAAAAATAAAATCACAGCACTGCGAGACGTCGCTTCGTGCTCGGATCAAACATTTTTCGATAACATTCATACGCCTTCAAACGGCATCATTTCGTTGTTGCTGATCACAACAAACGAACTCTAACGTCCTAAACAGACAAGCCACCTAAGGGTAGGCTCTTTTACATCCGACACAGGATCCCATAGCGCGCTATACAAAATCCAAATTTGGTTCAGCACTTCGTAAAGGAAGTAGCTCGATTCGTGCCAGACAAATCATATAAGCCGATACCATTTCGCGGATTTTAAAAGCGTACGAATCAGGTTAAAATCACAAACAGGCAAAAACGAAAGCCGATTTGTCATCGCACAGCCTCAGTCTGAGAGTAAACCTAGGTCTTGCCCTAAACCCAGCCTTGCTGGTATCTTAACATCTCATAGGCAAAGCGTCAACGACGCGAGATCCCAAACTTGTCTCTTCACTCAAGTCTGAACGTTTTCACGAATTTTCGCGTAAATCGTAAACCGCAGGAAAATCTCGCTTTGTACAAACTACGGATACGGTGATCGTCAGGGAGGCAGGAATGAGACGACAACTCACACCCTGCCCCCTCTAACTTCGACAAACAGAAGTTCTAAACGCAAAATATTTTATAAATGCATACCGCGAGTTCAATACAACGCCCTAAAAAGGGCAGGGACTCAAAGCCACAACGCCAGTCCCGAAATCATACATAATGGCCAACCAACGGCCGAAATGTAATCAAAAATAAAAATCTCTAAAGGGATTGATAAACCTGACGCTCCCCGGAGCATCACCTTCATCCTCAAAACTCACCCAAAGTAGGAAGGTCTCACCGTCGCCTCCATGGGTCGCACACCACTGCATGTCTCATATGCGCCGGCTTCGCGATCCTTGACTGCGTGGTCCTGGTCCTCCGAACCCTCCGAATGCAGGACAAGGGTGCACACGGATTTCAGACCAGCAAGAATCGAGTCGAAGTTGAGCAACGAACTCACGGTCTTCCCGACGTCACGTTCAAGATCGCCAATCAAAGGTGATGTGGATTTTCCGCAATGAAATACTCTTAGCCAAAAATTTCGATTTTCAACTCATAATCTTCCGCCCCGCAAGATCGCTCCCGCATCTTGCATGCTGGGGGGCTAACTGTTGGGGTCAAAAACGGTTATCTCGAAATCAACGGCTAAGTCATTTGTCATACGAAAGAATAAGGAAGAAACGGGAGTGATCTAAGTTTGAATAGGCCGAACGACAAGGAATCCGCCTTGAAACTTCAAAGAGCCCGTTCTCTCAAACCGTGAGGACCCAGAGAACGATCAAGATATCAAATCGAAGCCCTCGTCGAGACGCACGTGCTGGTCCTGGCCGCGGGCGGCTAGCCCCGTGCTGGTCCTGGCGCCGGCGGCTAAGCCCCCGTGCTGGTCTTGCCGCCGCCGGGAAACTTCAAAGAGCCCGTTCTCTCAAACCGTGAGGACCCAGAAAACGATCAACATATCAAATCGAAGCCCTCGTCGAGACGCACGTGCTGGTCGTAGCCGCCGGGCGGCTAGCCCCCGTGCTGGCCGTGGCCGCGGCGGCTAGCGCCCGTGCTGGCCGTGGCCGCCGGCGGCTAGCCCCGTGCTGGCCGTGGCCGCCGGCGCTAGCGCCCGTGCTGGTCGTGGCCGCCGGGCGGCTAGCCCCGTGCTGGCCGTGGCCGCCGGCGGCTAGCGCCCGTGCTGGCCGTGGCCGCCGGGCGGCTAGCCCCGTGCTGGCCGTGGCCGCCGGCGGCTAGCGCCCGTGCTGGCCGTAGCCGCCGGGCGGCTAGCCCCGTGCTGGCCGTGGCCGCCGGCGGCTAGCGCCCGTGCTGGCCATGACCGCCGGGCGGCTAGCCCCGTGCTGGCTCGGGTCTTCGGATAACGATCTTCGGTACACGAATCCCAGTCCCCGGCAGTCTGAAGTTTGTACTTTGAGTTTTTCTCAAGTCCTCGCAGGACGAATCATCGAGATTCCGTGTACGAAACTCCAGTCCTTACTCCAATCAAAGACCGTCGGAAACACTTCGGAAACTCGTAAGGTATCAACCGGAAGGAAGATCTTAAATTCTTCGTACGAAACAGCGATGGTTATCTTAAGACACCCACTCGTCTCAACTCTACGAATGAATGAAGAACTTCCGGAGAGATCGTAGAAAACCACGGAAGTCCTGGAAACGGCCCGAAAGGGGACTAAACACGATCGGACAGTCCGTTTACGATTATCTGAGATAGATACGACGATTTATGTTTATCTTTGCATAGCGAGATAAATGCTAAATTTCCGGAAGGATAAATGTAAGTTTCCCGAAGATAAATGTCAAGTTTCCCGATGAAAGCCGACGAAAATGGAAAGAAGCCCGCCTTGCGGCCCAGGAGGAGAATAGACCGTCATAAGAAGGAGTATATAAAGGAGCTTTGGGAGAGGAAGAAAGGCAGAGCGAAAATCATTAAGAGAGAGCAAAAAAATCTCAGAGAGAGAGCAAATCCGAAACTTAGGGTCTTAGAGAATTCCTGCTAGCTTAGGACTTAGGAGTTAGACTAGCGGAGCAAAGCTTAGAACGTTTTGTCTCCTTTATTTCCGTCGTTTTTTCGCTTCAGCGTTTCTCTACTTCCCTTTTTCGGAAGAATATTGTACCATCTATTCAATAAAACGCCTTAGTGTGCAATTTTTCCGCTACGTTGCTTTATTCTATCAATTTCGTTGGTTATCGCAGAGAATCCGAGCCTTCAGGGAAAACTAGGTTTACTTAGTTTTCCTTCGATTTACTTAATTAAAATCGACAGTGCGAATTTCGGTTCCCACAGAAGTTGAATAAATCTCATAACTGTTGTGAGCAAAAAGATATCCCACCTTCTATCCAGATGATTCCAGATTAGCCTGTTCGGACATATGCCATTATCTTCATGATTCTTATAAAACCAGGATGAACCACGATCTAAAAAGCTTTATTTGGAAACACTATTCAGTGTAGAATAACCAGGAAGTTAAATAAATCTCATAGGAGTGTGAGGAAGAAGATATCCCACTTTCTATCCAGATGATTCCAGATTAGCCTTTTCGGACATATGGCAATATTTTCATGATTCTTATCAAACCAGGATGAACCACGATCTAAGAAGCTTTATTTGGAACCACTAATCAGTGTATAATAACCAGGAAGTTGAATAAATCTCATAAGTGTTGTGAGTAAGAAGATATCCTACCTTCTATCCAGATGATTCCAGATTAGCATGTTCGGACATATGGCATTAACTTCATGATTCTTATCAAACAAGGATGAACCACGATCTAAGAACCTTTATTTGGAACCACTAATCAGTGGAGAAGTATCAGGAAGTTGAATAAATGTCATAAGTGTTTGTGAGCAAGAAGATATCCCACCTTCTATCAAGATGATTCCAGATTAGCCTGTTCGGACATATGGCAATATCTTCATGATTCTTATCAAACCAGGATGAACCACGATCTAAGAAGCTTTATTTTGAACCACTAATCAGTGGAGAATAACCAGGAATTTGAAATAAATCTCATAGGAGTTGTGAGTAAAAAGATATCCCCTTTCTATCTAGATGATTTCAGATTAGCCTGTTCAGACATATTGCAATATATCATGATTTTTATCAAACCAGGATGAACCACGATCTATGGAGCTTTATTTGTTACTACTAATCAGTGGAGAATAACCAGGAAGTTGAATAAATCTCATAAGTGTTGTGAGCAAGAAGATATCCCACCTTCTATCCAGATGATTCCAGATTAGCCGTGGTCGGACATATGCTATTATCTTCATGATTCTTATCAAAACCAGGATGAACCACTATCTAAGAAGCTTTATTTGGAACCACTAATCAGTGGAGAATAACCAGGAATTTGAATAAATCTCATAGGAGTTGTGAGTAAGAAGATATCCCACTTTCTATCCAGATGATTCCAGATTAGCCTGTTCGGACGTATGGCAATATCTTCATGATTCTTATCAAACCAGGATGAACCACGATCTAAGAAGCTTTATTTGGAAGCACTAATCAGTGGAGAATAACCAGGAAGTTGAATAAATATCATAAGTGTTGTGAGCAAGAAGATATCCCACCTTCTATCCAGATGATTCCAGATTAGCCTGTTAGGACATATGCCATTATCTTCATGATTCTTATCAAACAGGATGAACCACGATCTACAAAGCTTTATTTGGAACCACTAATCAGTGGAGAATAACCAGGAAGTTGAATAAATCTCATATGAGTTGTGAGTAAGAAGATATCCCACTTTCTATCCAGATGATTCCAGATTAGCCTGTTCAGACATATGGCAATATATTCATGATTCTTATCAAACCAGGATGAACCACCACGATCTAAGAAGCTTTATTTGGAACCACTAATCAGTGGAGAATAACCAAGAAGTTGAATAAATCTCATAGGAGTTGTGAGTAAGAAGATTTCCCACTTTCTATCCAGATGATTTCAGATTAGCCTGTTCGTAAATATGGCAATTCTTCATGATTCTTATCAAACCAGGATGAACCGCGATCTAAGAAGCTTTAATTGGAACCACTAATCAGTGGAGAATAACCAGGAAGTTGAAATAAATCTCATAGGAGTTGTGATTAAGAAGATATCCCACTTTCTATCCAGATGATTCCAGAGTAGCCTGTTCATACATATGGCAATATCTTCATGATTCTTATCAAACCTGGATGAACCACGATCTAAGAAGCTTTATTTGGAACCACTAATCAGTGGAGAATAACCAGGAAGTTGAATAAATCTCATAGGAGTTGTGAGTAAGAAGATTTCCCACTTTCTATCCAGATGATTTCAGATTAGCCTGTTCGGAAATATGGCAATATCTTCATGATTCTTATCAAACCAGGATGAACCCGCGATCTAAGAAGCTTTAATTGGAACCACTAATCAGTGGAGAATAACCAGGAAGTTGAAATAAATCTCATAGGAGTTGTGATTAAGAAGATATCCCACTTTCTATCCAGATGATTCCAGAGTAGCCTGTTCGGACATATGGCAATATCTTCATGATTCTTATCAAACCAGGATGAACCACGATCTAAGAAGCTTTATTTGGAACCACTAATCAGTGGAGAATAACCAGGAAGTTGAATAAATCTCATAGGAGTTGTGATATGATCATGGAAAGCACCAAGGACTGGAAGCATGAACCTGAACCTGAAGAGCTTGTAGCTGAGGATGCAACATCGAAGAATGCTTGGAAACAAGAAGAATACAATTGTCTTGGCCGAAGCTTGATCATCAAGACACCTTAACCATCATTCAAGCTACTCCACCTTCAAGATGATCATCATCTAGGCAAGTAGCTTGTGTGTGCTCTTTTCCTAACCTTTGGTTTTGTCCCACTGGGTTTTCCAAAGGAAGGTTTTTAACGAGGCCACAAGTCTACTTCTCCTATATCTTAGATGATTGATCTTGGTCTTTCCACATGAAGACCATATGTTATATTTTATCTCTAAGTTTTTATGTTTCTGTTTTTCGAAAACTCTTGTCAAGTGTGTGTGTTTCCAAGGGAGCCTTTGTCTTTAATTCCCTTGTATTTTCGAGACCTTGTGCATGTGCAAGGTTCTCCCTTTATATGTATTTCGTGACCCTATCTATGAAGAACAAGCAATCTTTTATCAAAAACCCTTTTCTCTCTTCTCTCTTGTCTTTGGCGAGTTGAAGTGTTGCTGGTGTGTAATTTCCGGCTTGCTGGTGTGTAATATCCGGCTTGGATCTCTGTTCTAGTGTGTCATATCTAGTTCAGTGTCCTTTGGAGTATCAGGAGTCGAATCATAGCTTCTGTGTCCCACATCAATCCACACGCCTTGAATCAGATCGAGTCTCAGATTCTCTGTTTGCAAGGATTATCCTCTTGTTCTCTCTTCCCAGTTCCAGAGCAGCATCCTAGGATCTTATCAAGTGGTATCAGAGCAACTCTGGAAGGAAGTATTCGATTTCATCTTTATCTATGCTTTGATCTATTCATCTTCTCATCGATTTTGATCAGATCTATTTGTTTGCTACTGAAATCTGATAGATCTAAGTGTTTTGATCATAGATCTGTTGTAGTCCTTTCATATTATCGTTGATCTTCACTTGATCTGTGTTTCTGGTTTAAAGATCTGATTGAAATAGGGTTGGTTGATCTCGTTTCTGATAAAAACTTTTCAGATTCTTGTTGCAGAAGTTATCGTTTCTTGATCTGAAACTTGCTAGGGTTTGTGTTAATCGATCTGTTCTGTTCTATTATTGTTTCTGTTTCTGATCATCAATCTGATTTATTATGCTTTGAATTTCGTTTTGAATCTGTATCTATTGGCAAGTTGATTGTTTGTTTTACTTTTGAATTACTTACTGCTGTGTGTTTTTTGTGATTCAGGTACCATGGCAGGAGAACTCAGCAAGAATGATAAACTGTTTCTTGAAGCATTCACGGCCAGTATGGATAGAGTCTGCAAAGATCAGTTGAGAAAATTCAAACAAGACATACAGCAGCAAAGGAGAAGCAGATTATCCAGAGATGAGTACAAGCCAAGAGGGTATGATCAGTTGGAAAAAAACCAGAAGCATGCTGTTGTTATCAAAGACACTCCACAACAAAGAAGGTTTGAAAGAGAAAAGTGGAGCAGAGATTGCAGCCAACCATCTGAGACAAAGCTTTATCCTTCAAAAATCGGTTCAGAAACAACCAGACAGCAAGAGATCTCGTTCATCTAGTAATATGGGTTCATCTACCAAGAAACCATCAGTTACAGCAAGGAGAAGACAGTCTCTAAGCCATTTAGAGGAGATAAACAATTCTGTTTATTCAGTGAAAAGGATAAGGAGGCTTTGTTACAAGTAATGATGGATGTGGAGAGGCAATTCAAAAGGAGCAACACAACACGTGCAGCCATTGAAACACAGCATCAGGAACCAGTTACTACTGTCTCAGATCTCAAAGATACAGAACCGGAATCAGCTGCACTCATTCAAGAAGATCAAGTCAAAGTATCATCTCCTACGAATCAGAAAGAAGAGCAACCAGTTCAGGACGTCATGGTTCCTTTTATGCAAACTGTAGTAAAAGAGAAAGAACCCAATGAACCACAAGCAGATCATGGAGTGATGCAACTGATTGTCTTTGATCCATGTGATTTCCAAAAGACATTCTTGGGTACTTTTCTGATCAATCCTTTTATCTGGAGCAAGACTAGAGCTGTGGAGCTTTCAAGACACGATTTGGGCTTGGAGAATGTTGTATTTAAGCCTGGAGGAGAGTTGTGGCATCACAGGAACAACACCATAAATGATTGAGAAGAAATCAGCAGCAACAACACTTGATTTTGGTGATCTTTTACTTTCTGGAGATAAGGTGTTGCACGTCTCAGGTCAGCAAGAGTTTCATTATGAAACCAACTGGAGAATGTTACCCACTCAGTCCTTGATCCAACGAACCAGACCACACAGTAAATGGCCACCTGATCTTCAAGTTATTACCAGTTTGGCAAAACATGTCGGTTTGGATCAGTTCCAAGAGATGTTTACATGTGATTGGGTTGGAAGATTACAGACCTACTTGTGGAGACCTGGAGCATATTTCAGCATATTTATCTTCCTTGGAGAGCATTCTGCTCGTGCTAGAATCAGCTGGGGTCATAAGGAGTTGCAACTGATCATAATGTCTTGCTTCTCGACCATGTCAAGATATGGAAGCCACCAGATATGCAGCAGCTTCAGTACCATTGCAGAGACTATCAAACCATGATTGGAGATGAAGGAGTTACTGGAGAAATTGGTAAAGTGATCACTGGTCCAGGAGAAGAACTCATGTTTTCTTCTCAAATCAAGGAGAAACCACCAGATCAACTTATCCTACAACATACTCCAAAGAAACCAACCTGAGGTATCTATCTAAACTCAAAGAAAAATATGATACCTGATTTGCTTGCTGTTGGTACAGGTCAAACTGTTTTGAGGTCTACATTTTTCGAAAAGAGGGGCTTATAACTATCAGAGTATCAAAGATGAGTCCTTGGCTAAGTTGGAGATGCAACAAGCAAACCTTGAAAGCTGTTTAGCCGCCAGTCTTGACATAGGAGCAGTCCGAGGACCATATCTCAACAACCACAAGGAATTATTCAACAAACTCGACTGCTACGGAAACTTACCTCATGAGGGTCTCACGTCGAATTGGAATCATGTCCAAAGCTTCTCAGATGAAAGAGTTATGGGTTCTACAAGTCGGCTGATCCTCTGTGTGCTTTGTTTGAATTTTTCTGAGTTCAAAACATCTCAATCCTATCTATGGCAACCAGGTGAGCATTCTAAGGTAATTGATCATGTTTTCAAGAATTCTTTTATTGATTACACAGATATGATGCACTTATTTTTGTCAAAAGAGCCATGTGCAGATTATAAGGAAGCTTGGAAGCAATCAAGGAGAAAAAGCAAACATGAGGAAGACAATCGGTTCAAGCCACCTGATCTGAACAAGAACCAACATGTCCCTGGCTTTATCCTCATCAAAGAAGCACCTCCAGATGAATCATACAAGACAAAACCGAGCAGAGACAACTATGGAATAAGACTCTTACTTTTTTGATAAATTTTTATGTGCTAGCTTGCTTTGTCTCAATGTATCAGGTTTGAGTAATGAATCAGGAACTAAGTGGATCAATGCTCTCTACATATCCGAACCAGTCAGAAACAATGCCTATCATAGAGGCTTGCAAGGTAAGTGTAATTTGTTTTTAAACTTAAATGTTACTGACTTGGTCCCCTCTATTGTAGGTAAAGCAGATTTGAGGTCAAATCTTTTTGAAGAGGGAGGGGATGATATGATCATGGAAAGCACCAAGGACTGGAAGCATGAACCTGAACCTGAAGAGCTTGTAGCTGAGGATGCAACATCGAAGAATGCTTGGAAACAAGAAGAATACAATTGTCTTGGCCGAAGCTTGATCATCCAAGACACCTTAACCATCATTCAAGCTACTCCACCTTCAAGATGATCATCATCTAGGCAAGTAGCCTGTGTGTGCTCTTTTCCTAACCTTTGGTTTTGTCCCACTGGGTTTTCCAAAGGAAGGTTTTTAACGAGGCCACAAGTCTACTTCTCCTATATCCTAGATGATTGATCTTGGTCTTTCCACATGAAGACCATATGTTATATTTTATCTCTAAGTTTTTATGTTTCTGTTTTTCGAAAACTCTAGTCAAGTGTGTGTGTTTCCAAGGGAGCCTTTGTCTTTATTTCCCTTGTATTTTCGAGACCTTGTGCATGTGCAAGGTTCTCCCTTTATATGTATTTCGTGACCCTATCTATGAAGAACAAGCAATCTTTTATCAAAAACCCTTTTCTCTCTTCTCTCTTGTCTTTGGCGAGTTGAAGTGTTGCTGGTGTGTAATATCCGGCTTGCTGGTGTGTAATATCCGGCTTGGATCTCTGTTCTAGTGTGTCATATCTAGTTCAGTGTCCTTTGGAGTATCAGGAGTCGAATCATAGCTTCTGTGTCCCACATCAATCCACACGCCTTGAATCAGATCGAGTCTCAGATTCTCTGTTTGCAAGGATTATCCTCTTGTTCTCTCTTCCCAGTTCCAGAGCAGCATCCTAGGATCTTATCAAGTGGTATCAGAGCAACTCTGGAAGGGAAGTATTCGATTTCATCTTATCTATGCTTTGATCTATTCATCTTCTCATCGATTTTGATCAGATCTATTTGTTTGCTACTGAAATCTGATAGATCTAAGTGTTTTGATCATAGATCTGTTGTAGTCCTTTCATATTCTCGTTGATCTTCACTTGATTTGTGTTTCTGGTTTAAAGATCTGATTGAAATAGGGTTGGTTGATCTCGTTTCTGATAAAAACTTTTCAGATTCTTGTTGCAGAAGTTATCGTTTGCTTGATCTGAAACTTGCTAGGGTTTGTGTTAATCGATCTGTTCTGTTCTATTATTGTTTCTGTTTCTGATCATCAATCTGATTTATTATGCTTTGAATTTCGTTTTGAATCTGTATCTATTGGCAAGTTGATTGTTTGTTTTACTTTTGAATTACTTACTGCTGTGTGTTTCTTTGTGATTCAGGTACCATGGCAGGAGAACTCAGCAAGAATGATAAACTGTTTCTTGAAGCATTCACGGCCAGTATGGATAGAGTCTGCAAAGATCAGTTGAGAAAATTCAAACAAGACATACAGCAGCAAAGGAGAAGCAGATTATCCAGAGATGAGTACAAGCCAAGAGGGTATGATCAGTTGGAAAGAAACCAGAAGCATGCTGTTGTTATCAAAGACACTCCACAACAAAGAAGGTTTGAAAGAGAAAAGTGGAGCAGAGATTGCAGCCAACCATCTGAGACAAAGCTTTATCCTTCAAAATCGGTTCAGAAACAACCAGACAGCAAGAGATCTCGTTCATCTAGTATATGGGTTCATCTACCAAGAAACCAATCAGTTACAGCAAGGAGAAGACAGTCTCTAAGCCATTTAGAGGAGATAAACAATTCCGTTTATTCAGTGAAAAGGATAAGGAGGCTTTGTTACAAGTAATGATGGATGTGGAGAGGCAATTCAAAAGGAGCAACACAACACGTGCAGCCATTGAAACACAGCATCAGGAACCAGTTACTACTGTCTCAGATCTCAAAGATACAGAACCGGAATCAGCTGCACTCATTCAAGAAGATCAAGTCAAAGTATCATCTCCTACGAATCAGAAAGAAGAGCAACCAGTTCAGGACGTCATGGTTCCTTTTTATGCAAACTGTAGTAGAAGAGAAAGAACCCAAGGAACCACAAGCAGATCATGGAGTGATGCAACTGATTGTCTTTGATCCATGTGATTTCCAAAAGACATTCTTGGGTACTTTTCTGATCAATCCTTTTATCTGGAGCAAGACTAGAGCTGTGGAGCTTTCAAGACACGATTTGGGCTTGAGAATGTTGTATTTAAGCCTGGAGGAGAGTTGTGGCATCACAGGAACAACACCATAATGATTGAGAAGAAATCGGCAGCAACAACACTTGATTTTGGTGATCTTTTACTTTCTGGAGATAAGGTGTTGCACGTCTCAGGTCAGCAAGAGTTTCATTATGAAACCAACTGGAAATGTTACCCACTCAGTCCTTGATCCAACGAACCAGACCACACAGTAAATGGCCACCTGATCTTCAAGTTATTACCAGTTTGGCAAAACATGTCGGTTTGGATCAGTTCCAAGAGATGTTTACATGTGATTGGGTTGGAAGATTACAGACCTACTTGTGGAGACCTGGAGCATATTTCAGCATATTTATCTTCCTTGGAGAGCATTCTGCTCGTGCTAGAATCAGCTGGGGTCATAAGGAGTTGCAACCTGATCATAATGTCTTGCTTCTCTACCATGTCAAGATATGGAAGCCACCAGATATGCAGCAGCTTCAGTACCATTGCAGAGACTATCAAACCATGATTGGAGATGAAGGAGTTACTGGAGAAATTGGTAAAGTGATCACTGGTCCAGGAGAAGAACTCATGTTTTCTTCTCAAATCAAGGAGAAACCACCAGATCAACTTATCCTACAACATACTCCAAAGAAACCAACCCGAGGTATCTATCTAAACTCAAAGAAAAATATGATACCTGATTTGCTTGCTGTTGGTACAGGTCAAACTGTTTTGAGGTCTACATTTTTCGAAAAGAGGGGCTATAACTATCAGAGTATCAAAGATGAGTCCTTGGCTAAGTTGGAGATGCAACAAGCAAACCTTGAAAGCTGTTTAGCCGCCAGTCTTGACATAGGAGCAGTCCGAGGACCATATCTCAACAACCACAAGGAATTATTCAACAAACTCGACTGCTACGGA
Source organism: Raphanus sativus (assembly GCF_000801105.2). Classification (NCBI taxonomy): domain Eukaryota; kingdom Viridiplantae; phylum Streptophyta; class Magnoliopsida; order Brassicales; family Brassicaceae; genus Raphanus; species Raphanus sativus. The sequence continues at coordinate 12,257 of NW_026617725.1, forward strand.
AACTTACCTCATGAGGGTCTCACGTCGAATTGGAATCATGTCCAAAGCTTCTCAGATGAAAGAGTTATGGGTTCTACAAGTCGGCTGATCCTCTGTGTGCTTTGTTTGAATTTTTCTGAGTTCAAAACATCTCAATCCTATCTATGGCAACCAGGTGAGCATTCTAAGGTAATTGATCATGTTTTCAAGAATTCTTTTATTGATTACACAGATATGATGCACTTGTTTTTGTCAAAAGAGCCATGTGCAGATTATAAGGAAGCTTGGAAGCAATCAAGGAGAAAAAGCAAGCATAGGAAGACAATCGGTTCAAGCCACCTGATCTGAACAAGAACCAACATGTCCCTGGCTTTATCCTCATCAAAGAAGCACCTCCAGATGAATCATACAAGACAAAACTGAGCAGAGACAACTATGGAATAAGACTCTTACTTTTTGATAAATTTTTATGTGCTAGCTTGCTTTGTCTCAATGTATCAGGTTTGAGTAATGAATCAGGAACTAAGTGGATCAATGCTCTCTACATATCCGAACCAGTCAGAACAATGCCTATCATAGAGGCTTGCAAGGTAAGTGTAATTTGTTTTTAAACTTAAATGTTACTGACTTGGTCCCCTCTATTGTAGGTAAAGCAGATTTGAGGTCAAATCTTTTTGAAGAGGGAGGGGATGATATGATCATGGAAAGCACCAAGGACTGGAAGCATGAACCTGAACCTGAAGAGCTTGTAGCTGAGGATGCAACATCGAAGAATGCTTGGAAACAAGAAGAATACAATTGTCTTGGCCGAAGCTTGATCATCCAAGACACCTTAACCATCATTCAAGCTACTCCACCTTCAAGATGATCATCATCTAGGCAAGTAGCTTGTGTGTGCTCTTTTCCTAACCTTTGGTTTTGTCCCACTGGGTTTTTCCAAAGGAAGGTTTTTAACGAGGCCACAAGTCTACTTCTCCTATATCCTAGATGATTGATCTTGGTCTTTCCACATGAAGACCATATGTTATATTTTATCTCTAAGTTTTTATGTTTTCTGCTTTTTCGAAAACTCTAGTCAAGTGTGTGTGTTTCCAAGGGAGCCTTTGTCTTTATTTCCCTTGTATTTTCGAGACCTTGTGCATGTGCAAGGTTCTCCCTTTATATGTATTTCGTGACCCTATCTATGAAGAACAAGCAATCTTTTATCAAAAACCCTTTTCTCTCTTCTCTCTTGTCTTTGGCGAGTTGAAGTGTTGCTGGTGTGTAATATCCGGCTTGCTGGTGTGTAATATCCGGCTTGGATCTCTGTTCTAGTGTGTCATATCTAGTTCAGTGTCCTTTGGAGTATCAGGAGTCGAATCATAGCTTCTGTGTCCCACATCAATCCACACGCCTTGAATCAGATCGAGTCTCAGATTCCTCTGTTTGCAAGGATTATCCTCTTGTTCTCTCTTCCCAGTTCCAGAGCAGCATCCTAGGATCTTATCAAGTGGTATCAGAGCAACTCTGGAAGGGAAGTATTCGATTTCATCTTATCTATGCTTTGATCTATTCATCTTCTCATCGATTTTGATCAGATCTATTTGTTTGCTACTGAAATCTGATAGATCTAAGTGTTTTGATCATAGATCTTGTTGTAGTCCTTTCATATTCTCGTTGATCTTCACTTGATCTGTGTTTCTGGTTTAAGATCTGATTGAAATAGGGTTGGTTGATCTCGTTTCTGATAAAAACTTTTCAGATTTCTTGTTGCAGAAGTTATCGTTTGCTTGATCTGAAACTTGCTAGGGTTTGTGTTAATCGATCTGTTTTGTTCTATTATTGTTTCTGTTTCTGATCATCAATCTGATTTATTATGCTTTGAATTTCGTTTTGAATTTGTATCTATTGGCAAGTTTGATTGTTTGTTTTACTTTTGAATTACTTACTGCTGTGTGTTTCTTTGTGATTCAGGTACCATGGCAGGAGAACTCAGCAAGAATGATAAACTGTTTCTTGAAGCATTCACGGCCAGTATGGATAGAGTCTGCAAAGATCAGTTGAGAAAATTCAAACAAGACATACAGCAGCAAAGGAGAAGCAGATTATCCAGAGATGAGTACAAGCCAAGAGGGTATGATCAGTTGGAAAGAAACCAGAAGCATGCTGTTGTTATCAAAGACACTCCACACAACAAAGAAGGTTTGAAAGAGAAAAGTGGAGCAGAGATTGCAGCCAACCATCTGAGACAAAGCTTTATCCTTCAAAATCGGTTCAGAAACAAACCAGACAGCAAGAGATCTCGTTCATCTAGTAATATGGGTTCATCTACCAAGAAACCAATCAGTTACAGCAAGGAGAAGACAGTCTCTAAGCCATTTAGAGGAGATAAACAATTCCGTTTATTCAGTGAAAGGATAAGGAGGCTTTGTTACAAGTAATGATGGATGTGGAGAGGCAATTCAAAAGGACAACACAACACGTGCAGCATTAAAAACACAGCATCAGGAACCAGTTACTACTGTCTCAGATCTCAAAGATCAGAACCGGAATCAGCTGCACTCATTCAAGAAGATCAAGTCAAAGTATCATCTCCTATCAATCAGAAAGAAGAGCAACCAGTTCAGGCGTCATGGTTCCTTTTATGCAAACTGTAGTAGAAGAGAAAGAACCCAAGGAACCACAAGCAGATCATGGAGTGATGCAACTGATTGTCTTTGATCCATGTGATTTCCAAAAAGACATTCTTGGTACTTTCTGATCAATCCTTTTATCTGGAGCAAGACTAGAGCTGTGGAGCTTTGAAGACACGATTTGGGCTTGAAGAAGTTGTATTTGAGCCTGGAGGAGAGTTGTGGCATCACAGGAACAACACCATAATGATTGAGAAGAAATCGGCAGCAACAACACTTGATTTTGGTGATCTTTTACTTTCTGGAGATAAGGTGTTGCACGTCTCAGGTCAGCAAGAGTTTCATTATGAAACCAACTGGAGAATGTTACCCACTCAGTCCTTGATCCAACGAACCAGACCACACAGTAAATGGCCACCTGATCTTCAAGTTATTACCAGTTTGGCAAAACATGTCGGTTGGATCAGTTCCAAGAGATGTTTACATGTGATTGGGTTGGAAGATTACAGACCTACTTGTGGAGACCTGGGAGCATATTTCAGCATATTTATCTTCCTTGGAGAGCATTTGCTCGTGCTAGAATCAGCTGGGGTCATAAAGGAGTTGCAACCTGATCATAATGTCTTGCTTCTCGACCATGTCAAGGATATGGAAGCCACCAGATATGCAGCAGCTTTCAGTACCATTGCAGAGACTATCAAACCATGTTGGAGATGAAGGAGTTAACTGGAGAAATTGGTAAAGTGATCACTGGCTCCAGGAGAAGAACTCATGTTTTCTCTCAAATCAAGGAGAAACCACCAGATCAACTTA
>NW_026617726.1:0-15660 GCF_000801105.2 Raphanus sativus
TAATTTGTATGGATTAAGAGAGTAATAAGTGGAGATTTCTGTTAAGAACTATATGAAGAACAAAGAGATAAACCGAGAGAGAGACAGAAAGAGAGAGAGAGAGGTTTGCGCAAAGTAACAAGAGAGAGATGAGGAAAATATTTCCTTACTTGATTCAGAACATGTTACAAGATATTTAAGGACCAACACATGAGCAAATCGACAATAACAGATACAATAAACTAATGAGAGATAGTACAAGAAGAATAAACAAATAGGAGAGAGACTGGTCGATCTTGGCTCGGCCAGACGAGTGATAGTGACCGTTCACAACGGTTCTCTGCCTCTGATCTTCCTTAGACAGACCCGTGACTTCTTCCTCAACGACTCTATTCTTCTTGTATCGACATCCCCTCTTGTTTCTAGTCAATGTATCCTTCCTTGGTGATTTAAATAAGACTCTTCCTTGCCTTGCACGACACACAATAGTAAACCATCAACTCTTCATGCGCATGCATTGTCTCTTATTCATCACCACTGTCTATGCTAGCTTCATGTCTTCACTCCTTATTATTGCTTCATGTCAACACTCCCCTCAAGCTTGACCATAGGTATTGATCAAGCTTGGAAACCATGAAGCATTCCCTCATTAAAACCTTTACTTGGAAAAACCACTTGGGATAAAAACCAAGCAAAGGAAAAAGAGTAGAATCCTTCATGACTAAGGGGATCAGTGACAGGTGAGGTCTATGAGTCCAAGCTTAGGATGGATGAACTCACAAACCTTGCTACTGGCTGCCTTGGTGAAGATGTCAGCCAGTTGATCCTCACTCCGAGTGTAGCATGGAAGGATCACTAGCTGCTCCACTGCTTGTCTTACTTTGTGGCAGTCCACCTCTATGTGCTTAGTCCTCTCATGGAAGACTGAGTTGCTTGCGATGTGTATTGCTGCTTGGTTGTCACAATGCATGGTCATTGGTGTACTGATCTCAATGCCCAAATCCTTGAGTAGACCTTTGATCCATATCAGCTCACTGGTAAGTTTCCTCATTGCTCTATATTCTGCTTCAGCACTTGAGCAAGATACCACCTTTTGCTTCTTACTCTTCCATGTGACTAGATTCCCTCCAATGAATGTGCAATACCCTGTGGTTGATCTTCTGTCTACTCTGTCTCCAGCCCAATCAGCATCACAATATCCCACAACTTCAGTACTCTTGTTACACGCCATCCAAACTCCTTGACCTGGCGCCTCTCTTAAGTATCTCAAGATCCTTTCTACCATATTCCAATGGTGCACCTTAGGAGCTCCCATGTGTTGACTCACTTGGTTCACAGCAAAGCACACATCTGGTCTGGTAATGGTTAGATAGATGAGCTTGCCCACCATTCTTCTATACTTCTTGATATCTTGAAATGGAGTAGATTTCATACTCCCCCTCTCGCAGCACCTTGTAGCCTCTTCCAATGGTGTTTGGCCTGTCTACTTCCAATGGTTCCTGCCTCATTCAAGATATCAAGTGTGTACTTCCTTTGAGATATGAACAGCCCTCTTTAGAGCGGCAGAATTCAATACCTAGGAAGTACTTTAACTCTCCCAAATCCTTAATATCAAAAGTAGATTTGAGAAAAGATTTAGTTGAGATGATACCTTCCTTGTTGCTACCAGTGATGATTATATCATCAACATACACCAGTATAACTATGATGCCTTCCTTGCTGGTGAGAGTGAAGAGAGAATGGTCTGCTTGAGACTTCACAAAGCCTCTTCCATTCAATGTTGAGCTTAACTTGTGATACCATGCTCTTGGAGATTGTTTCAATCCGTAGATGGCCTTCCTGAGTCTAAGCACATTTCCTGGTTTCACCATGTCTTCAAGGCCAGGAGGAGGTCTCATGTATACTTCATCATCTAACTCTCCTTGAAGAAATGCATTCTTCACATCCATTTGCCACAAATCCCACTCCAAGTTGACGGCAAGTGAGAGTAGGATTCTTATGGTGTGAAGTTTTGCCACTGGTGCAAATGTATCCAAGTAATCTTCACCATACACTTGAGTGTAACCTCTTGCCACCAGTCTGGTTTTCTTCCTCTCGGGCTTTCCATTGGCTCCATACTTGATTGTGAAGAGAAGCCGACTTGTCACTGCTTTCTTCCCTTTGGGAAGCTCACTTTCAAAGTATGTTCCATTCTTTTCCATAGCTCCCATCTCCTCTCCAACAGATGCTCCCCACTCTTCATCTTGTATGGCTTCCTCATATGTCTTTGGAATCCATTCTTGATCCAATTCGGTGATGAAGGCTTGATGTTCTGCTGGATAGTGAGCTAGTGAGCATACTGCACTGATTGGATGTGCCACGGCTTTAGCATTGAAGTAAACCCTTGTGTTGATCCATTCTGAAGCTGGTCTCCTGTTCCTTGTACTCCTTCTCAAGGTTTGTATTTGATCAGCTTGATTGTTGTCACTTGGTTCCTCATGAGTTTCTGTGGCTGCTTGTGGTTGTGATCCCATCTCTTCTTGATCATGGGATACTCCTGAGTTCTCTTCAGGCTGAACTTGCGCAGTTTGATCATCTCCATGGCCCCCTTCATGATCATGATGAGATACTCCAACTTCTTCCACTACTTCTTCAGCAGCCCGAGTGGAGGTCTCCCTGACCCTTTCTGATGCCTTTGGTAGACTGATGCCAAGTCTCTCCATAATGGTTCTCAGGTTGTTAGCTCTATCAGTGGCTGATTGAGAGAGATCTTTGAGCTCATCCCAACTCTTTTCATCATAGTAGCCGGTTGATTCCATGAACTTAACATCCCTTGATACCAGAACTCTTCTAGTCTCTGGTACATAACATTTGTAACCCTTCTGGTGGGTTGAATACCCAATGAACATTGCCTTTCTACTCTTGGCCTCCAGCTTGTTTCTAAGCTCTCCTGGAATCAAAACAAAACACACACACCCAAACACACGCAAGTGATCTATGGATGATCTAGTTTTGTTCAATACCTCATATGGAGTGGCATTGAAGAACTCTTGTTGGCGTGCGGTTGATAAGATAAGCAGCAGTAACCACTGCATCTCCCCAAAACGCTTAGGCACATTGGAGTGGAACATCATGCTCCTGGCCACTTCCATCAAGTGTCTATTCTTCCTTTCTGCCACACCATTTTGTTGAGGTGTGTAAGGACAGCTTGTTTGGTGTATGATTCCGTGTGTAGCTAGGTGTTGTTTGAAGGCTGAGCTAGTGTATTCACCACCATTATCTGATCTAAGAATTTTAATCTTAACATTGAAATGGTTAGTGACATAATTCTGAAAATTTTAAAGGCTTCTAGTACCCTATCTTTTGATTGCAGCAAAGTAATCCAAGTGTACTTAGACTTTTCATCTATAAAAGTCACAAATACTTATGCTGTTCTCTAGATGCACAAGGAGCAGTCCAAACATCAGAATGGATTAAATCAAAGCAATTATCATAGATGGTCATTGATTTAGGAAACACATTTCTACAATGTTTTCCTAATATACAAGCCTCACAATCGCTTTTAAAAGTAATACTAGGCAACAGGATGTTCAGGCATGAGAATGAGGATGTCCTAATCTAGCATGCCATATTACATCTTTAGGGAATTCAGAAACAGAATTGAAATAGCAAGATAAATCAGAAGCTGGTCTTGTGTCCTCAAGCAAGTACAAGTCTCCCTTGGTAACACCTTTTCCAAGCAACTTACTAGAATCAATATCCTGAAAAGACACACTGTTAGTAATGAAACCCTTACTGGTTTGAATCCCTTTTGATGATCTTTGAGGGTGATTTGGTTTGTGGTTTCGTTTTGGAATGATAGATCAATGGTTTCTTTGGGTAGAATGGATAGATGGGTGATGGTTTGTGGAAGAAGGTAGAGATGGATGATGATACTTCAGTGTAAGATCGATGGGAAGATCAAACACTTGTTCGAATTGCCTCAGATCGAGCAGGTCACCGCTCAGACGTGATCTAGAGACAGGTTGCAAAGGGTTTGACTCCTAAGCAGACAATGTTCAGTGATGAACAAAGGATTCACAAGTTTGTAGAAGTTTTTAACAAAAAAGGTGAATGATTATTTTGAAACATTACAAGAGTTTATGTAGCACACAGATCACGTCTAGGACTTATTGGAAACACAAACTAAGACTTTTGACTTGTAGAAAACTAGACAGCATAGGAAATAGAAACAAGACTAAAGACCAAGACCGAAATTAATGAGTTTTGACTCCTTCCTTGACTGATTTCGACCAAGGCAGATTGCTGGACTATTTCTTGGGTTTTCTTGATGAGAATGGGTCAGAAACAAGGTGATAAAGGGCCTGTCGAAATTTGGTTTGAAACAAACCCATAATGAATCTTTTATGATCTTTTCCTTGAGCTGAAAGAGGTCCATTTCGTCCAGCAGCTAAACCAGCTCCATCTTCAGTGTAACTTAGCTCATCCAGCTCCAAATAAGTGTCACTCAGCTCACCCAGCTCCAAGGTAGTGTCACTTAGCTCATTTAGCTCCAAGGTAGTGTCACTTAGCTCATTCAGCTCATCTACTTTCAGTTCAGCCGGTTTCAGCTCAAACACACTCTCTTCAGCTGGTTTCAGCTCATACACACTCTCTTCAGCTGGTTCCAACTCATCCTTAGTCTCCTCAGGTGGTTTCTGCTCATCTAAGGTGGCATAGCTGATTAGGTTTGCATCATCCCCTCCTCCTTTAAAAGGATTTGTCCTCAAATCTGTATCTCCTACATCAAAAGGAAACAAGTAAGAAACAAGACAAAGGTTCAAGTAAAGAAACAAGTAAGCAACATGGAAGTAAAGTTTCAGAAAGAAACTTCCTTGGAATGTTGTTGAAATCGTTTTTATCAAGTACTTCCAACTGCATATCTTAGACTGATTGTGTATCCCCTTGTTCCTTGCCTTCTTCTCCGTCTGATGCTGCTGTTCCTGGATACTCAAAACAAAGCCTAGAGATCCAGGGTCATAAGTGAAATACATGTTCTGTTTTATATCATAAACCAAACATTCTTTTCTCAGTACATGCAGCTTAACTCTCAGACAATTATAGAGAAGATCAAAGAAAGTATTATACACCAAAATGTTATCAAGGCACAAAACAACACAGTTTTTAAAGAGCAATTTCAGAACATGCACAAATTTCTCAGATTTAGAACACAAGAGATCAAGATCAAACTGAGAAAAACTTAACCAAGGCTCAGCATGTTTATCAAAGAAAGTGTTGTAAATCAGAATGTTTTCAAGGCAGGAAATACCATAGAACAACTTCAAAACGTGCTTATCTTGATCAGGATCAAAACACAAAAGTTTAAGTTCAGAATTATCACAAACAGATTTCAAGATAGAATCATTAGCAAACTCGGTTTCAGCCCTAAGTGCTTTCAGTTCCTGCAACTTTCTAGGTTTATTCAAAGCAGATGCAAACAAATCACCAGTGATCAGTTCATGCTTAGGAAAACTCAGATCAAAGCCATTATCAAGACAAGCAAGAATACAAGGTTTTCTGAAAAAGAAATCAGATTGCTCAATTCTGTTTTCAGGGTGATCAAGGCTTTTCTTATGTTCCATAAACTGATCAAAACTCAAAATAAGACCAGGATTGAGTTCACTAACAGACTGAAAACGTTTTTGAGCAGAGATATTGTCAGGTTCAAGTTTCTTAAAAGAATGAATCATTTTATCAAAAACAGAACTTGATACACATAATTCTTCCACATTACCCAGACCAAATCGTTTCACATCATCAGAACTAACCCTAACAAACATGCCAGGAACAAATTTGATGACACTAACTTCCTTACAGTGCTCTTGCAGGTTGGGGAACAGAGACTTAGGAATTGTGCTCGGCTCCAAGCTGCTCAGCTGCTCCATCACTTCATCTTGTGCTAGACTCTTCTCTTCTGTTTCTGGTGAGTGTTCTTCTGAGACCTGAGACACTGAAACAAGACTACTCGGTTGCTCCGGTTCAAAACAAGTTAGTTTATCAAAGGTATTACTGTTATCAAGTTCAGATTGAGAAGAGAGAAGAGAAAACTCATAATCTTTCTCAGTTTCTTTTATTACCTTAGATGGCTCTGTTTTCAGCTCTTGGATAGCCTGCTCTTTCTTGCTACAACTCCTTGGACCATCAACCTTTGAAGAGGGACGTGGGTGTGGCCTTCTTTGTTGTTTTGACTGAGACTTTCTTGGGTGACAACACTCATTGCACCATGGCTCGGTTTGTTTTCTGTAGATACTATAAACAAAGTGTTTCTTCATGACATCTTTGAGCTCAAACCAGCACCCAACTTGTGCTTCTCCTGTTCTTCTTCTGGTAGTAACAAGCTGATTCCACCACTGAATGGCATCACCACAGAACTTTGATGTAGCCCATCTAACCTTCTTGCTTTCTGAGTAGTTTTGGCCATCAAAGATAAGTTCCATGTTGTGTTCCCACTCCCAGTAGCCATCATGGTCGTTTCTGCCACAGAAAGATGGTATCTTGCTCTTCCTTTTCTCCTTAGCATCTTTCTGAACCTGAGAAACAGTACCCAAAATATTATCAGTAGCAAAGGAAGCTCTTTTAATTTTCTTATCCATTTCTTTCATCAGTGTAGCCATCACAGCTTCCATCTGGATTTTACTCAAAGTCACACTAGATGTCTCCTTTCTTTTACTGACATCTCCAGCCATGGTTTCCTGTTACAACTCAACAAGAAAATTTAGTACACAAATAGATAGCCGAAGCCTCACTTAGTTTTTCTCTCAAGTGTTTCTCTCAAGTTTGTGGTGAAATTTCTTTGTGAATCCAGTAGCTCAGCAAACAACAAGATCAAGCTTTCAAAGAACAAATCCCTCACCCCAAAAAGAAGAAAGATAGACAGTATTAAGAGATTTAGATCGCAAGGAGCTTTACCACCAGAGACTGGATTTCTCTTCAGTCTGGCTGGATTTCTCTTCAGCCTTAGATACTTTGATCTTATTATATTTTAATCTGGTCGGCCCCCTCGCACTTTTAGATAGACAGAGAAGAGTATAGAGAGTTTTGATGAATCAAATAAGGTTCCCAAGAGAAGAAAGAAATCGAGAACAAACCCCAATCAGTAGCCCTCAAATCTGCTCTGATACCACTTAATGAAACCCTTACTGGTTTGAATCCCTTTTGATGATCTTTGAGGGTGATTTGGTTTGTGGTTTCGTTTTGGAATGATAGATCAATGGTTTCTTTGGGTAGAATGGATAGATGGGTGATGGTTTGTGGAAGAAGGTAGAGATGGATGATGATACTTCAGTGTAAGATCGATGGGAAGATCAAACACTTGTTCGAATTGCCTCAGATCGAGCAGGTCACCGCTCAGACGTGATCTAGAGACAGGTTGCAAAGGGTTTGACTCCTAAGCAGACAATGTTCAGTGATGAACAAAGGATTCACAAGTTTGTAGAAGTTTTTAACAAAAAAGGTGAATGATTATTTTGAAACATTACAAGAGTTTATGTAGCACACAGATCACGTCTAGGACTTATTGGAAACACAAACTAAGACTTTTGACTTGTAGAAAACTAGACAGCATAGGAAATAGAAACAAGACTAAAGACCAAGACCGAAATTAATGAGTTTTGACTCCTTCCTTGACTGATTTCGACCAAGGCAGATTGCTGGACTATTTCTTGGGTTTTCTTGATGAGAATGGGTCAGAAACAAGGTGATAAAGGGCCTGTCGAAATTTGGTTTGAAACAAACCCATAATGAATCTTTTATGATCTTTTCCTTGAGCTGAAAGAGGTCCATTTCGTCCAGCAGCTAAACCAGCTCCATCTTCAGTGTAACTTAGCTCATCCAGCTCCAAATAAGTGTCACTCAGCTCACCCAGCTCCAAGGTAGTGTCACTTAGCTCATTTAGCTCCAAGGTAGTGTCACTTAGCTCATTCAGCTCATCTACTTTCAGTTCAGCCGGTTTCAGCTCAAACACACTCTCTTCAGCTGGTTTCAGCTCATACACACTCTCTTCAGCTGGTTCCAACTCATCCTTAGTCTCCTCAGGTGGTTTCTGCTCATCTAAGGTGGCATAGCTGATTAGGTTTGCATCAGTTAGGCCTGAAAGTAACTTGACAATTCAAATCATTAGTCACTCTTTTGACCGACAGCAGGTTAGAAGCAAATGTGGGCATGTAAAAAGCTTTAGACACTTTGTCAAACAATTTTAGATCACCAACTCCTTCTATTGGAATTTTATCTCCATTTGCTATCATCACATTTCCTAAGGCAGGTTGAATGTTTTTAATCAAGCTTAAATCACTAATCATATGGTGTGATGCACCAGAATCAATAATCAGAGGTTTAGCAGTTTTAAAAACACTCATAGAGCTACCAACAGTGTGAGAAGCACTAAGAGAAGTACCAAGAGTTTTAGGTATACCAGATTCTTTTAAGGCCTTGATGAAAGCACTTAAGTCAGACTTTGTGATGATCTCATCTAGATTGGCCCTTGGTGTAGCATAGACTGATGCAGAGGTCATGGCACTCCCCACGCCACTGCTGCTTGCTCCCATAGGGTGTGGTGTGGTCGGCTCTGCCCCATCAGTTGAAAGGTTTGCTCTTGCATCCTGGTGCTGAGGGTGAGTTTCCCTGAACTTGTTTGGCTTCAAGTGAGGGTGAAGAAGCCAGCACTTGTCCTTTAGGTGACCTCTCTTCTTGCAATGGTCACAGATCAAGGCTTTCTTCTCCTCTTGCTTGTATGCCTTGTTGGCCACAGCTTCTTCAGCCTGGTGAGCCATGTTCAGGTCTCCTTTGTTGCCAAATAAGCCCACTGATCCTTCCTCTTTCTGGATTTGAGCGCATACTTCATCCAGGTCAGGAAGCTTGTCAGATCTCAAGATATGCTTAATCAAGCTACCATAAGATGGGCTGAGGGTGAGCAGCAGTCCAAACACTTTATCCTCTTCACGCCTGGTTAGGAGAGTGGTAGGATCTGTTGTGTGTGGCCTTAGTATCTCCATCTCTGCCCAAAGAGACCTGAACTTGCCAAAGTGAGGTTGGAACTCTCCATCTCCTTGGTTAAGGGCGCCAATGGCTCTTTTCACTTCAAATACTCTAGTAAGGTTGGAGACATTTCCATAGACCTTGTAGAGAGTATCCCACAGCTGCTTGGTAGTCTCACAGTAGGAGTAAGACTCCATTATTGCTGGTTCAAGAGAGCTGAGGAGAGCTGAGAGCACCATGAGGTCTTCTTGACTCCATTTTTCTTCATCAGCTACCACCACTACCTCTTTTCCATCTTCTCCTTGGGTGATTTGCTTTGGAGCAGCTTCTGTTGTAGCATACTTCCATAAACCTCTTCCTCCAAGGGCTCTCTTCACCATCCTTGCCCAGAAGAGGTAGTTAACCCCTTTCAAGGTCACAGGTATGTTGAGATGTTTGTTGTTGTTGTTGTTTTCTTCCATTCTTCCTTCAGAATCGCCAAGAACTTTTCAAGAACAGGAGAGAGAAAGTTTAAAGAAAAAGATTGAAACAAGAACAGAGTGTTTGCGGAAGTTTGATTTAGGTTCAAGAGCTTTGTTGCTCTGATACCATGTTAATTTGTATGGATTAAGAGAGTATGAGTGGAGATTTGTTAAGAACTATATGAAGAACAAAGAGATAAACCGAGAGAGAGACAAGAAAGAGAGAGAGAGAGGTTTGCGCAAAGTAACAAGAGAGAGATGAGGAAAATATTTCCTTACTTGATTCAGAACATGTTACAAGATATTTAAGGACCAACACATGAGCAAATCGACAATAACAGATACAATAAACTAATGAGAGATAGTACAAGAAGAATAAACAAATAGGAGAGAGACTGGTCGATCTTGGCTCGGCCAGACGAGTGATAGTGACCGTTCACAACGGTTCTCTGCCTCTGATCTTCCTTAGACAGACCCGTGACTTCTTCCTCAACGACTCTATTCTTCTTGTATCGACATCCCCTCTTGTTTCTAGTCAATGTATCCTTCCTTGGTGATTTAAATAAGACTCTTCCTTGCCTTGCACGACACACAATAGTAAACCATCAACTCTTCATGCGCATGCATTGTCTCTTATTCATCACCACTGTCTATGCTAGCTTCATGTCTTCACTCCTTATTATTGCTTCATGTCAACATTCCTTAGCTCTTCACGTGATCTTGCTTAGTCCAAGAGCTCCTTATCCGAGTTTCCTTGGTTACTTTGAACCATATAAACTTGCCATTAGCTTCCTTTCCTTGCAAGTCACTCTAGGTTTGTACTGAACTCCTTATTCTCCAAGTTATCTTCTTCTGCCGCTCAACTCATATATTGCCTCTCATTGTGTAACCTTCACATCTTGATTATTACTACATCTCATTGCTTCATCTCAACACTCCCCCTCAAGCTTGACCATGTGGAACAAGTCAAGCTTGGAAGACCATGAAGCATTCCCTCATTAAAACCTTGATATGCAAAACCCAGTGGGACAAAAACATATCAAGGAAAGAGTAGAACACTTCAATGGTGAGGGGATCACTGAGATGAAAGATCCACAAGTCCAAGCTTTGAAAGAATGAACTCGCAGACCTTAGAGCTTGCAGCCTTGGTGAAGATATCAGCTAGCTGGTCTTCACTTCTGGTGTAGCATGGAAGGATGATTCTCTGCTCAACCGCTTGCCTCACCTTATGGCAATCAACCTCAATGTGTTTAGTCCTCTCATGAAACACATTGTTTGATGCTATGTGTATAGCTGCTTGGTTGTCACAGTGCATGGTGATGGGAGATGATGTTTCTATGCCCAAGTCTTGGAGAAGATTTCTGATCCAAATGAGTTCACTTGTAAGCTTGCTCATGGCTCTGTATTCAGCTTCAGCACTGGAACATGACACAATCTTTTGCTTCTTGCTTTTCCAGGTTACTAAGTTTCCTCCAATGAATGTGCAATATCCAGTAGTTGATCTCCTATCAACTCTATCTCCTGCCCAATCAGCATCACAGTAGCCTACTATCTCTGTGCTCTTGTTGCATCCCATCCATACTCCCTGTCCTGGTGCCTCTCTTAGGTACCTTAGTATCCTTTCCACCATATTCCAATGATGCATCTTGGGAGCTTGCATATGTTGGCTCACTTGATTAACCGCAAAGCACACATCTGGTCTTGTTATGGTGAGGTAGATAAGCTTTCCAACCATTCTTCTATAGTGCTTGACATCAGTGTATGGTTGATTATCAATCTCCCCCTCACGCATCACTTTATACCCATCTTCAAGTGGAGTCTTTGCAGCTCTTCCTCCTAGATCACCAGCCTCTTTTAGCAAATCCAAAGTATACTTCCTTTGAGATAAGAACAATCCCTCCTTGGATCGACATATCTCAATGCCAAGGAAATATTTGAGCTCTCCCAAATCCTTGATATCAAATGATGACTTGAGATATGCCTTGGTTGCAAGTATCCCTTCTTTATCACTGCCAGTGATGATGATATCATCCACATATACCAAGATCACAATGATTCCCTTCTTACTGGTGAGAGTGAACAAGGTGTGATCAGCTTCTGACTTCACAAAACCTCTCCCATTAAGTGTGGTGCTTAGCTTGTGATACCATGCCCTAGGTGATTGCTTCAGAGCGTAGATGGCTTTCTTCAATCTAAGCACATTTCCAGGCTTCACTAGATGCTCTAGACCAGGAGGTGGCTTCATGTATACTTCATCTTCCAACTCTCCTTGTAAGAATGCATTCTTCACATCCATTTGCCAGAGATCCCATTCTAGATTCACTGCCAATGATAAGACTATCCTGATTGTATGGAGCTTTGCAACTGGTGCAAAGGTATCAAGATAGTCTTCTCCATACGTCTGAGTGAAGCCTCTTGCTACTAATCTTGTCTTGCGCCTCTCCACTGTCCCATCAGCATTGTATTTGATAGTGAAGATCCAGCGACTTGTTACTGCCCTCTTGCCTTTTGGTAGTTCTGATTCATACCAGGTGTCATTGATGATCATAGCATTACTTTCACAACCCACTGATTCTCTCCACTCAGCATGCTCCATTGCTTCTTCATAGGACCTAGGGATGTATTCCTGATCCAATTCTCCAATAAACACTATATGTTCTTGCGGATACTGAGCTAGAGAGCATACTGCTTGTATTGGATGTGCTACAGCTTGAGAGTTGAAGTAGACTCTGTTGTTTTTCCAGTTTGATGCTGGTTGTCTGATCCTAGAGCTCCTTCTTGGCTGTGCTTGATGTGGATTATCCTCAGATATTACTGGTTCACTATGCTGCTGGCTTGTGCTCACAACTGTCTCCTCTTGAGTGCTGTGATGTTGCTCCCCTTGAGCTTGTGGCTCAGCTTGATCATGACTCGCTGAACTATCCTCTTGATGTGGTTCAGCTTGATTCTCCCCTTCAGGATCAAGGTGAGTGATCTCCAAGCTATCATCATCACCTCCGGATCCTTCTGGTACTGGTGTTGTTTCTTGGACACCGGTTGACCTCTCACTAGGTATCCTGATGCCAATGCTTTCCATAACCTTCTTGAGATTGCTGGCTCTATCTGAAGCAGATTGAGATAGATTCTCCAAATCCTCCCAATTCCTCCCATCATAGTAACCCTTGGACTCAATGAACTTAACATCTCTTGAGATTAAGACCCTCCTGGTCTCTGGTACAAAGCATTTATACCCCTTCGGATGAGGAGAGTACCCAACGAACACTGCTCTAGTACTCTTTGGTGCCAGTTTATCTCGTTGTTCACCTGGAACAAAGACAAAGCAAAGGCAACCAAACACACGCATATGTTCAATGGAAGGTTTAGTATGATTCAGTACCTCATAAGGAGATTGATCCTTCAGAACTTTGGTGGGAGTTCTATTGATCAAATAACAAGCTGTTGAGACAGCATCACTCCAGAAACGTTTAGGCATACCGGTGTGGAACATCATACTCCTAGCTACCTCCATGAGCTCTCAGCTACACCATTTTGTTGTGGAGTGTATGGACAACTAGTTTGGTGGATCATCCCATGTTTGGCTAAGTGTTGCTTGAATGCATTGCTTGTATATTCCCCTCCATTATCTGATCTCAAAATCTTTATCTTGGCATTAAAATGATTAGTGACATAATTTTGAAAGTTTATGAAAGCTTCTAAGACTCTATCTTTAGATGGTAATAATGTGATCCATGTGTACTTAGATTTCTCATCTATAAATGTGACAAAATATTTGTGATGCTCTCTAGAAACACATGGTGCGGTCCAAACATCAGAGTGAATCAAATCAAAGCAATTTTCATAAATTTTACTTGAACTAGGGAACACTGTTTTGCAATGTTTCCCTAAGATACAAGCTTCACAATCATTTTTAAAGGAAATACTAGGCAACATGATGTTCAAAGCACGAGAATGAGGATGACCTAATCTAGCATGCCACAATACATCTTTAGGTAAATCAGAAACAGAGTTTAAAGCATAAGATAAATCGGCTGATGACTTGGTGTCTTCAAGTAAGTACAAGTCTCCCTTGGTCACACCACTGCCAAGCAACCTACTACTCTCAATATCCTGAAAAAACACTTCATTAGGTGTGTAAGTAACACTGCAATTCAAATCATTAGTCACTCTTTTTACAGATAACAAGTTTGAGGCAAAGCTAGGCATATAAAGAGCCTTAGAATCTTTGTTAAACAACTTAAGATCACCTATGCCTTTAATTGGTATCTTATTTCCATTTGCAATCATAACATTTCCTAGAACAGGAACAATGTTTTTAATTAAGTTCAGATCACTAATCATGTGATGACTAGCTCCTGAATCTATAACTAGAGGCTTGATCAACTTAGAACTAGTTAAAGCATTCATGGAGATATCACTGATAAGTGCATGAAGAGAAGTACCAAATTTGTTACCAGAGTTATCTTTGAGGAGTTTGATGAGAGCTTCAATGTCTGAACGCTTGATAGTCTCATCTTGGGGGTTCCTCACAGTTGAGCTGGTGGATGCTAGAGCTTTCTCCCCTCCATTCCCGGCCCCTGGCTCACTCATATCACCAGAGTAATTAGCTCTTGCTTCATTGTGGCCAGTCCTGAACTTCTGTGGTTTTAAGTGAGGATGGAGGATCCAGCATTTGTCTTTCCCATGCCCTTTCTTCTTGCAGTGGTCGCATACCCACACCTTCTTGTCTTCAGGTTTGAAATAGCCTTTGTTGGCAACTCCTTCAGCTTGGTTAGCGAGCACAAGGTCTTTCTTTCCTCCAAAGAGACCAACAGACCCTTGCTCCTTTTGGATTTGAGCACAAACCTCATCTAGAGATGGAAGACTCACTCCCCTCAGAATGTGCTTTATGAGATCATTATACCCGGGGTTGAGTGTGAACAGCAGAGCAAAGACTTTATCTTGCTCTCTCCTTTCATTCAACACATCCGGGTCTAGTGTAGCTGGTCTCAGCATCTCCAGCTCTGCCCATAGGGATCTAAACTTCCCAAAATGCTTATCAAACTCTGTATCCTCCTGACACATATTGTTGATAGCCCTCTTGACTTCAAACACACGGTTGATATTGGATACATTCCCAAACACCTTTTGGAGTGTATCCCACAAGTCTTTGGAGGTCTCGCAGTAGTCATAAGCCTCCAAGATAGGTTCAGCAAGGCTGTTTTGAATGATAGACAAGACCAGGAGGTCCTCTTGAACTCTTTTCTTGTCTCCAGCATCAGCTTGCGCCACCTCTTTGCCATCCTCTCCTAGGACAGTCTTCTTCTTGATGTCTCTGCCTTCCTCAACCACGCCCCAGAGACCTCTGCCTCCAAGAGCTGTCTTGGTAAGCCTCGCCCAGTGTAAGTAATTAGCCCCCTTGAGAGTAACTGGTATGGACACCATCTTTGTGTTCTCCCCAGTAGAATCCATCACACACTCTCAAGAATAGCTTTAAGGAACAGAGATAATTTAAGAAAGAAATATAAGAAACTCTCAAGAACAGTTTCAAGAAACTTTACTACTTTTGGTAATTTCTGGAAGTGAAAATGAAGAACACCTCAAGAACAAGATGAACTTTGCCAAAAATAGAAATAAAACTCAGAGAAATGCGGAAGTGAAATAGGTTTCAAGAGCTTGTTGCTCTGATACCATGTGAGAATTGATAGTATTAGAGAATCAAAGAGAGAAAGTTTGTAACATTGTGACAAGTGAGAAGAGAGACTCGGCAAGAATGAGAGAGAGAGAGACAAAGAGAATGAAACTCTTTTCTTAGTTGTATTGATCGATCACAAGGTTACATAAATAGGCTAGACAAATATCTTTGGATAGTATTAGTTTAAGCTAGACAGAGACACAATATTAATCTATTGGGGAAGAGTCCAACTGTGCTGGAGCAGAGTGATAGTGACAGTACACAACGGTAATATCAACTTGCTTCCTTAGCTCTTCACGTGATCTTGCTTAGTCCAAGAGCTCCTTATCTCAGCGAGTTTCCTTGGTTACTTTGAACCATATAAACTCACCATTAGCTTCCTTTCCTTGCAAGTCACTCTAGGTTTGTACTGAACTCCTTATTCTCCAAGTTATCTTCTTCTGCCGCTCAACTCATACATTGCCTCTCATTGTGTAACCTTCACATCTTGATTATTACTACATATCATTGCTTCATCTCAACATATGTCTGAACAGGCAAATCTAGAATCATCTGGAT
>NW_026617727.1:0-15646 GCF_000801105.2 Raphanus sativus
CATGATTCTTATCAAACCAGGATGAACCACGATCTAAGAAGCTTTATTTGGAACCACTAATCAGTGGAGAATTGTGAGAATTGAGAATTATATGATGAGAGATTGATGAGTTTAGTTGAGAATCAAAGGAGAGAATTTGAGAAACATGTTTGCGAGAGAGAGAGTGAGAAGGATGAATATGTTTCCTTGATTTAATTAGTCTGTGATACATGTCTTTAAATAGACTGAAATATGATAGACAAACAAGACAAGTTGACAAGCTAAAAGATTAAACAATTGGGGACTGATCTTGCGCAGTGGCTCGTTCAGCATGAGTGACAATGACAGGTGCTAAACGGTCATCTCTCCTTAACTCCACCCGTGACTCTTCTCTGATCAAGCTCCAATGTCTCTTTTGCTCCTTTGTCGACATCTTCTTTTATTTGAAGTGTGGTGAGACTCCCTTCCTTCTCAAGTTAGCCAATGACTTGTCTTCTAAGGTAAGTTAGGTCACTCTTGACCAAACTGTACGGACAAGCTCACTTGGACTTCCTTGATCACTCCGGGTTTCTCCTCTTCATCTCTTCTCTTCTTTGTCATCATACTCATCTAGTTTATTGCTTCATCTCAACACTCCCCCTCAAGCTTGACCATGTGGAACAAGTCAAGCTTGGAAGATCATGAAGCATTCCCTCATTAAAACCTTGATATGCAAAACCCAGTGGGACAAAAACATATCAAGGAAAGAGTAGAACACTTCATGATGAGGGGATCACTGAGATGAAAGATCCACGAGTCCAAGCTTTGAATGAATGAACTCGCAAACCTTAGTACTGGCAGCCTTGGTGAAGATGTCAGCCAACTGATCCTCACTTCTTGTGTAGCATGGTAAGATTATCCTTTGCTCTACAGCCTGCCTCACTTTATGGCAATCCACCTCAATGTGTTTAGTCCTCTCATGAAACACATTGTTGGATGCTATATGTATTGCAGCTTGGTTATCACAGTGCATGGTGATTGGAGATGAAGTCACTATGCCCAAGTCGTTAAGCAGGTTCCTGATCCAGATCAACTCACTGGTTAGCTTCCTCATTGCCCTATATTCTGCCTCAGCACTTGAGCATGACACAACCTTTTGCTTCTTGCTTTTCCAAGTCACTAAGTTGCCTCCAATGAAGGTGCAGTAGCCTGTAGTTGATCTCCTATCAACTCTATCTCCTGCCCAATCAGCATCACAATACCCAACGATTTCTGTGCTCTTGTTGCATCCCATCCACACTCCTTGTCCTGGCGCCTCTCTTAGATACCTTAGTATCCTCTCAACCATGTTCCAATGGTGTATCTTGGGTGCTTGCATGTGCTGGCTCACTTGATTAACTGCAAAGCATATATCTGGTCTAGTGATAGTGAGATATATAAGCTTTCCCACCATTCTTCTATAGTGCTTCACCTCTCCATATGGCTTGCTATCAATCTCCCCCTCTCGCATCACTTTGTACCCATCTTCTAGTGGAGTCTTTGCAGCTCTTCCTTCTAGATCACCAGCCTCTTTCAGTAGATCCAAAGCATACTTCCTTTGAGATAGAAATAGTCCTTCCTTGGATCGGCATATCTCAATGCCTAGAAAATATTTGAGCTCTCCCAAATCCTTGATATCAAAAGATGACTTGAGATATGTCTTGGTTGCAAGTATCCCCTCCTTGTCACTGCCAGTGATGATGATATCATCCACATATACTAGGATTACAATGATTCCCCTCTTGCTGGTGAGTGTGAACAAGGTGTGATCAGCTTCTGACTTCACAAAGCCTCTCCCATTGAGTGTGGTGCTTAGCTTGTGATACCAGGCTCTTGGTGATTGCTTTAGACCATAGATAGCTTTCTTCAATCTGAGAACATTGCCCGGTTTCACTAAATGCTCAAGACCAGGAGGTGGCTTCATGTAAACTTCATCTTCCAACTCTCCTTGTAAGAATGCATTCTTCACATCCATCTGCCATAGATCCCACTCTAAGTTGACTGCTAAGGATAGGACTATCCTTATGGTGTGTAGTTTTGCAACTGGCGCAAAAGTATCAAGGTAATCCTCTCCATAGGTTTGAGTGAAGCCTCTTGCTACCAACCTTGTCTTACGCCTTTCCACAGTACCATCAGCATTGTACTTGATAGTGAATATCCACCGACTAGTCACAGCTCTCTTGCCCTTTGGTAGCTCTGCCTCATACCATGTATCATTGATGATCATGGCACTTGACTCACTGCCCACTGATTCCCTCCATTCTGCATGTTCCATAGCTTCCTCATATGATCTTGGAATATATTCCTGATCCAGCTCTCCTATGAACACTACATGCTCTTGTGGGTATTGTGCTAGAGAGCACACTGCTTGGATGGGATGAGCTACTGCTTGGGAGTTGAAGTAGACTCTGTTGTTTTTCCAGTTTGCTGCTGGCTGCCTGACTCTAGTGCTTCTTCTTAAGGCTGGTTGAGTGTTGCCTTCTTCACCACTAGGTCCTGAACTCACAGTAGGCTCCTCTTGAGTCTCTTGTGTAATATCCTCATGCGCATGCTGTTCAGCTTGTTGCTCAGCTTGATCAGGACTTGCTGACTGCTCCTCTTGATGCTCAGCTTCATTGTCCCCCTCATGATCAAGATGAGTAACCTCAGGAGTAGTTGCTGGTGTCACTGGTGCTTCTTCTGATGCTCTCTCAACAGGTACACTGATGCCCAGACTTTCCATGACTCTTCTTAGGTTGTGATACAGGCACCAAGAGGGACCTTCTCAAGCTGGCTGGATAGATAGAAGAATCAATGGACCGGCTTGATGTGAGATGGATTGAGATGGAAGGCTTTGATGAAGATGATGATGAGATGATTAGATCCGGTTGTATTGAGACTTGTAAAACACCAATGGAGGATGGGAAACAACAAATGGTCGTCTAACCAACTTGCTATCTCAGTGGATGAATGATGGCGTGATGATGGAGTATGGATTCAAGCTGCTTGTTCGAATAAACAACTCAGCAAGAACAAAGAGATGGAGATGGATAGAGAGTAGACTGAATCCCTCAATCTGATGGATCGAAAGTCGCCACAAACTCTATGGAATGGAGTTTGATAAGACAATTGCTTGGCTGCTGCTTCTCACACACAATCAAGACTTGATAAGGGTTTCTTTGCAAAGGCAAAAGAAAACAAATACTTTTCATATAATTCGTGGGTGTCTTTACAATGTAGAACTAAACAGAGCTTATATAATGCTCAGGAGTAAATAAAATAAAAGGAAACAAAACAAAGAAAAGCAAGAAGATATCAAAACTAGCCGTTAGAGATGATGGAGGGATTTGGCTAAAAGAGGGGAACTTGCTGATTGTCTTGAATCTTGATAGTTTAGGCATGTAATGATGAGTCTTAGGAGTGTCCAGATTCGTCCAGTAAGCCTCCATGACTCCAAGGAAATAAGGAAAGAGCTGTTGGAGCTTGTTGACCAAAGATGTGCATACATCCAAATAAGGTAACTTGTTCCATCTGATCCTCCACTTGATACTCTGCGTTTTGAATGCTCCAATAATGTCTTCAGTCTTCTCTGGTTTGTGTAGAATGTCTCCTGGTCTCCATATCTTGGTTTGGTATTGATCAAACCAAATAATTGTCCAAGTTTCCATATTTAGCTCCGGTTTGGTTTGAGTGGTTTCTTCAAGGATCCGCCTGATCCAGTGTGTGCTGGTGCTTCTTAATGGGTTGTGGAGTGCTTCTAGAAGTAGCACAAAGTCTCCTGGACGCCAGAATTGAGTTTGAGATATTATATACTCCTGATCTTCTAAATAAGGCAAGTCGGGCCTCCTTTGACTTGAAAATAGCATAACTTCCAAACCATTAATCCTTTTGATATGAAACCAATTCGCTGCGTGCTCTTGTTGAGTGTAGAATCCAAGAAAATTGGTTTCGTGACAAACTTCCTCCTGGTTGATGAGATATGGCATTTTTAGTGCACATATGTACTGGTTGGCGCCATGGTTAGTTGAGCTGGGTGTTGGGTTGACCTCTGGTTCAGCTACTGGTTTGATGGCCTCATCATTCCCTCCCCCTTGTAAAAGTTTTGACCTCAAAACTGGATAACCTGATACACCACAATAGAGCAAGTCAGGTTTCATTCTCTTTTGGGATTCCAAAGCCTTACCTTGGTATTGTTTTGGTTTGGGGATGGGTTTTGCATCTGGTGGTTCTTCTTTGAAAAGATGAGAAATGATCACGCCTCTGTACTGGACATTGACAGTGTATCTCTTCTGAGGTTGATGGTACTTCACACTTTTGGTAGTCTTATAGTTGACCATCTTTGGGACTGATTCTCCAAGCAATAAAAGAGTATCCGGTGGGATTTCTTTAAAGCTTTCTTCTTTGCAACCTGAAAAATTCTCAACATTCATAGGTGCTTCAGCATGATGAAGAATTAAATTCTTCTTTGGACAACTTTGGATTGATGGCTGCCTTTCTTGCACCTTTTTACCTAGGCTGGTATGAACATCTTCTTGTCTTATACCTGGATCAAAACTTTCTGGCAAAGACAAGTGAATCATATCTGGATAATAAAATTTCATAAGAATTTTAAGATCATAGAAATTTTCCTTGTTGATGCTGAATTTAAATGGCATTGGTTCAGCATCTCCTTGAACTGATTTCTGGAAAGCATCTGTTGAAATCATGGCTAAGGCATCTTGTGGCAAAACTTCATCACGGTTTGGAATGCCTTTTTCTTTGCTTATACCTGGGTCAAAACATCTTGGCAAAGACAAGTATATTATACCAAAGTAAAGAAATTTATAAACTGATGAAAACAAAGAACAAAGAACCTTAATTTCAGCTGTGGCAGCAAGAAATTCTCTTGCTTTGTTTGGTTTGTTCTCACCTTGGTCTCCTGTACCTATTTCACTTCCTCTTGGACAAGACAAGTATATTAATCTTATCATGGAGTTAATATTATCATTCTTATCTAGAGTGAAATTTACCTCAGGTTTTAGCACTTGAACAAACTTTTGTTCAGATTTCAGGTTCCACTCATTGTGTGGCTCATGAGTGAACTTGTGGTCTGTTTCTTCCTTTGACACTTCAGTAAGCATAGAGCTTTCATTTGTTTTCTCTGGGTCATGAACAAACACATCAGTACCAGTATCTAAAGGTGGTGTTAGACACTTACCTTGGTAGGATATTTTCATCACTGGTTTTGCTTCTTTAAGCATCTTAGGCTGCATTGTGTCTTGAACTCTCATCTGGTTTATAACATGGATTGCGCATGTTGTCTCTTCTTTCATGGACTCCTCAAGTCCTGTTACAACACCTTTTGACAAAGACAAGTGCATCATAACAGTGGTAGATGAATTATAAACCAATTGATCAAGTGTAGGACTTACCTTAGCCTTTGTTTGAACACTTGCTTGGTCTGGTTTTCTATCCATTTTGCACAATGTGCTTTGGCTGAGAACTTTCTTCTTCTCCATGGTCATTGGCACGCCATTCTTTTGGCTTGAACAATAAGTAGATTGATGTCTCTGTTTTGGCTGAGAGATTACTTGTGGAAGCATGTCTCTTTGACCTTCTTGTGGTACTACTCTTGTTGCCTCTTGTGAGCCACGGTTTGGATACCTTGTAGGGTATTGTTCCCTGATTTGAGAATTGGTAAACTCTGGTGCAAACTCATCTCTCATGGCTTCCTTAAGATCTCTCCAAGTGGTGATAGTTGGCTCCTTGTACAGCCATCTTTCATCTTGTTCTTTTATCCACCATTTGAAAGCAACATCTCTGAGCTGGTCAATAGCCAAAGCTAACCTCTCTTTCTTCAGGATGTTGTTGTAGTAGAACCACTCATCCAAGTTTCTCTCCCACTCTAGGTAGCTTCTTCTTCCTGAAAATGTATAAAGTTTAGATTTCTTAGCAGATCCATAATCAGAATAAGAATGAACAATATGGCTTTGAGTTTTAGAAGTTTGATGTGGGATGATCAGTGAAGGGTCTGGTGGCTTTGGTTCCACATATCCAGCTCTTGGTGTCTCTCCAACTCTATGTCTTCCTTCTGGTCGTGCAAGACCAGACTTTTCCAGCTGGGTCATCTGATCTCCCATGGTCTGTATGGCTTTCATAAGCTGATTCAAGATGATCTGGTCTGGCTCCATTAATTTTCCTGAAAATATCCTTTCTCAAAGATCAAGTATATTAAAAGGGAAATGGTTGGATGAATTAATTCAGAACAGAAATGAAACTATATGCTATGCAATAAATCAGAACAATGAAATAATGAAACTATATGATATGCAACAAGTAGCTATGATATGAAATGCAAATACTAAAATGATATGATATGATTTTTTTTTTTTTTTTTTTAATGATATGGATATCTAAATGAAAGAAATTCTTTTTGAATTTTTTTTTGAAAACAATGATGCACGAAAATGAATGGAATTATGCAAGAAAATAATTCAAATGCAATGAAACAAATATGGCAATATGAATGCAAATGAAATTCTTTTTTTTTTTTAAATCTTTTAATGGAAAATGGGAATGCAATCAATCTAAAAATGGTAAGAGGAGCTGGGGAATGAATGCAAACAAGAAACACAATTTTTTTGAACTTTTCTTAGATTAAACAACTTAAATTCGTCACCTTCCTCAAACTCTTTTTAACTTTTCAATTTAAAATGAACAAGAACACAAAACCGATAAAAATGCAATAAACAGAAATGAACAAGTATCAAACTCTTTTTTTTTTTGAGAATCAAATAAACAACAGCAATACTAGAAACACTTTTTTTTTTTATGGTTTTAAATTTTCTGGAAATAAAATAACAAGAACAGAAATAAAACAAAATTTTTTTTTTTTTAAAGCAATGAAAAGATCTATGAAAAGGGAAGAGATAACCTGATAGGAGCTTTTAGCTCTGATACCAAAATGATACAGGCACCAAGAGGGACCTTCTCAAGCTGGCTGGATAGATAGAAGAATCAATGGACCGGCTTGATGTGAGATGGATTGAGATGGAAGGCTTTGATGAAGATGATGATGAGATGATTAGATCCGGTTGTATTGAGACTTGTAAAACACCAATGGAGGATGGGAAACAACAAATGGTCGTCTAACCAACTTGCTATCTCAGTGGATGAATGATGGCGTGATGATGGAGTATGGATTCAAGCTGCTTGTTCGAATAAACAACTCAGCAAGAACAAAGAGATGGAGATGGATAGAGAGTAGACTGAATCCCTCAATCTGATGGATCGAAAGTCGCCACAAACTCTATGGAATGGAGTTTGATAAGACAATTGCTTGGCTGCTGCTTCTCACACACAATCAAGACTTGATAAGGGTTTCTTTGCAAAGGCAAAAGAAAACAAATACTTTTCATATAATTCGTGGGTGTCTTTACAATGTAGAACTAAACAGAGCTTATATAATGCTCAGGAGTAAATAAAATAAAAGGAAACAAAACAAAGAAAAGCAAGAAGATATCAAAACTAGCCGTTAGAGATGATGGAGGGATTTGGCTAAAAGAGGGGAACTTGCTGATTGTCTTGAATCTTGATAGTTTAGGCATGTAATGATGAGTCTTAGGAGTGTCCAGATTCGTCCAGTAAGCCTCCATGACTCCAAGGAAATAAGGAAAGAGCTGTTGGAGCTTGTTGACCAAAGATGTGCATACATCCAAATAAGGTAACTTGTTCCATCTGATCCTCCACTTGATACTCTGCGTTTTGAATGCTCCAATAATGTCTTCAGTCTTCTCTGGTTTGTGTAGAATGTCTCCTGGTCTCCATATCTTGGTTTGGTATTGATCAAACCAAATAATTGTCCAAGTTTCCATATTTAGCTCCGGTTTGGTTTGAGTGGTTTCTTCAAGGATCCGCCTGATCCAGTGTGTGCTGGTGCTTCTTAATGGGTTGTGGAGTGCTTCTAGAAGTAGCACAAAGTCTCCTGGACGCCAGAATTGAGTTTGAGATATTATATACTCCTGATCTTCTAAATAAGGCAAGTCGGGCCTCCTTTGACTTGAAAATAGCATAACTTCCAAACCATTAATCCTTTTGATATGAAACCAATTCGCTGCGTGCTCTTGTTGAGTGTAGAATCCAAGAAAATTGGTTTCGTGACAAACTTCCTCCTGGTTGATGAGATATGGCATTTTTAGTGCACATATGTACTGGTTGGCGCCATGGTTAGTTGAGCTGGGTGTTGGGTTGACCTCTGGTTCAGCTACTGGTTTGATGGCCTCATCACCTGACCTGGATGAAGTATGTGCTCAAATCCAGAAGGAGGAAGGATCAGTGGGCTTGTTTGGTAACAAAGGAGACCTAAACATGGCACACCAAGTTGAAGAAGTTGTGGCTAACAAGGCATACAAGCAAGAGGAGAAGAAAGCCTTGATCTGTGACCATTGCAAGAAGAGAGGTCATCTAAAGGACAAGTGCTGGCTTCTCCATCCCCACTTGAAGCCAAACAAGTTCAGAGAGACTCGCCCCCAGCATCAGGATGCAAGAGCCAATCTCTCAACTGATGGAGCAGAGCCAACCACACACACACCCTATGGGAGCAAGCAGCAGTGGCGTGGGGAGTGCCATGACCTCTGCATCAGTGTATGCTACACCAAGGGCCAATCTAGATGAGATCATCACAAAGTCTGACTTAAGTGCTTTCATCAAGGCCTTAAAAGAATCTGGTATACCTAAAACTCTTGGTACTTCTCTTAGTGCATATCACACTGTTGGTAGTTCTATGAGTGTTTTTAAAACTGCTAAACCTCTGATTATTGATTCTGGTGCATCACACCATATGATTAGTGATTTAAGCTTGATTAAAAACATTGAACCTGCCTTAGGAAATGTGATGATAGCCAATGGAGATAAATTCCAATAGAAGGAGTTGGTGATCTCAAACTGTTTGACAAAGTGTCTAAAGCTTTTTATATGCCCACATTTGCATCTAACTTGCTGTCAGTTAAAAGAGTGACTAATGATTTGAATTGTCAAGTTACTTTCAGGCCTAACAGTGTGTATTTTCAGGATATTGATTCTAGTAAGTTGCTTGGCAAAGGTGTTACCAAGGGAGACTTGTACTTGCTTGAGGACACAAGACCAGCTTCTGATTTATCTTGCTATTTTAATTCTGTTTCTGAATTCCCTAAAGATGTAATATGGCATGCTAGATTAGGACATCCTCATTCTCATGCTTTGAACATCCTGTTGCCTAGTATTTCTTTTAAAAGTGATTGTGAGGCTTGTATATTAGGAAAACATTGTAGAAATGTGTTTCCTAAATCAATGACCATCTATGATAATTGCTTTGATTTAATCCATTCTGATGTTTGGACTGCCCCATGTGCATCTAGAGAACAGCATAAGTACTTTGTGACTTTTATAGATGAAAAGTCTAAGTACACTTGGATCACTTTGTTGCAATCAAAAGATAGGGTGCTAGAAGCCTTTAAAAACTTTCAGAATTATGTCACTAACCATTTCAATGTTAAGATTAAAATTCTTAGATCAGATAATGGTGGTGAATACACTAGCACAGCCTTCAAACAACACTTAGCTTCTCACGGAATCATACACCAAACCAGCTGTCCTTACACACCTCAACAAAATGGTGTGGCAGAAAAGAAAGAATAGACACTTGATGGAAGTGGCCAGGAGCATGATGTTTCACTCAAATGTGCCTAAGAGGTTTTGGGGAGATGCAGTGGTTACTGCTGCTTATCTTATCAACCGCACGCCAACAAGAATTCTTCACAATGCCACTCCATATGAGGTATTGAACAAAACTAAGTCATCCATAGATCACTTGCGTGTGTTTGGGTGTGTGTGTTTTGTTTTGATTCCAGGAGAGCTTAGAAACAAGCTGGAGGCCAAGAGTAGAAAGGCAATGTTCATTGGGTATTCAACTCACCAGAAGGGTTACAAATGTTATGTACCAGAGACTAGAAGAGTTCTGGTATCAAGGGATGTTAAGTTCATGGAATCAACAGGCTACTATGATGAAAAGAGTTGGGATGAACTCAAGGATCTTTCTCAATCAGCCACTGATAGAGCTAACAACCTGAGAATCATTATGGAGAGACTTGGCATCAGTCTACCAAAGGAACCAGAAAAGGTCAGGGAGACCTCCACTCGGGCTGCTGAAGAAGTAGTAGAAGAAGTTGGAGTATCTCATCATGATCATGAAGGGGGCCATGGAGATGATCAATCTGCGCAAGCTCAGCCTGAAGAGAACTCAGGAGTATCTCATGATCAAGAAGAGATAGAATCACAACCACAAGCAGCCACTGAAACTCATGAGGAACCAAGTGACAACAATCAAGCTGATCAGATACAAACCTTGAGAAGGAGTACAAGGAACAGGAGACCAGCCTCAGAGTGGATCAACACAAGGGTTTACTTCAATGCTAAAGCTGTGGCACATCCCATTAGTGCAGTATGCTCACTAGCTCACTACCCAGCAGAGCATCAAGCTTTCATCACTGAATTGGATCAAGAATGGATTCCAAAGACATATGAGGAAGCTATGCAAGATGAGGAGTGGGGAGCATCTGTTGGAGATGAGATGGGAGCTATGGAAAAGAATGGAACATACTTTGAAAGTGAGCTTCCCAAAGGAAAGAAAGCTGTGACAAGCCGGCTTCTCTTCACAATCAAGTATGGAGCCAATGGAAAGCCAGAGAGGAAGAAAACCAGACTGGTGGCAAGAGGCTACACCCAAGTTTATGGTGAAGATTACTTGGATACATTTGCACCAGTGGCAAAACTGCACACCATAAGAATTCTACTCTCACTTGCGGTCAACTTGGAGTGGGACTTGTGGCAAATGGATGTGAAGAATGCATTTCTTCAAGGAGAGTTAGATGATGAAGTATACATGAGACCTCCTCCTGGCCTTGAAGACATGGTGAAACCAGGAAATGTACTTAGACTCAGGAAGGCCATCTACGGATTGAAACAATCTCCAAGAGCATGGTACCACAAGCTAAGCTCAACATTGAATGGAAGAGGCTTTGTGAAGTCTCAAGCAGACCATTCTCTCTTCACTCTCACCAGCAAGGAAGGTATCATAGTCATACTGGTATATGTTGATGACATAATCATCACTGGTAGCAACAAGGAAGGAACCATTGGAAGTAGACAGGCCAAAACACCATTGGAAGAAGGCTACAAGGTGCTGCGAGAGGGGGAGTATGAAGCTACTCCATTTCAAGATGTCAAGAAGTATAGAAGAATGGTGGGCAAGCTCATCTATTTGACCATCACCAGACCAGATGTGTGCTTTGCTGTGAACCAAGTGAGTCAACACATGGGAGCTCCTAAGGTGCATCATTGGAACATGGTAGAGAGGATCTTGAGATACTTAAGAGAGGCGCCAGGTCAAGGAGTTTGGATGGCGTGCAACAAGAGTACTGAAGTTGTGGGATATTGTGATGCTGATTGGGCTGGAGACAGAGTAGATAGAAGATCAACCACAGGGTATTGCACATTCATTGGGGGAATCTGGTCACATGGAAGAGCAAGAAGCAAAAGGTGGTATCTTGTTCAAGTGCTGAAGCAGAATATAGAGCAATGAGGAAACTTACCAGTGAGCTGATATGGATCAAAAGTCTACTCAAGGATTTGGGCATTGAGATCAGTACACCAATGACCATGCATTGTGACAACCAAGCAGCAATACACATCGCAAGCAACTCAGTCTTCCATGAGAGAACTAAGCATATAGAAGTGGACTGCCACAAAGTAAGACAAGCAGTGGAGCAGCTAGTGATACTTCCATGCTATACTAGGAGTGAGGATCAACTAGCTGACATCTTCACCAAGGCAGCCAGCAGCAAGGTTTGTGAGTTCATTCATCCTAAGCTTGGACTCATAGACCTCACTTGTCACTGATCCTCTTAGCCATGAAGGATTCTACTCTTTTTCCTTTGCTTGGTTTTTATCCCAAGTGGTTTTTCCAAGTAAAGGTTTTAATGAGGGAATGCTTCATGGTTTCCAAGCTTGATCAATCCCTATGGTCAAGCTTGAGGGGGAGTGTTGACATGAAGCAATAATGAGGAGTGGAAACATGAAGCTAGCAAAGACATTGATGAAGAATAAGAGGCAATGCATGCGCATGAAGAGTTGATGGTGTACTATCCGTACAAGATGAGAAGCTAAACCTTGTGTGTCTTGCAAGGCAAGGAAGAGCCTTATCTAAATCATCAAGAAAGGATACATTAACTAGAAACAAGAGAGGATGTCGATACAAGAAGAATAGAGCTGTTAAGGAAGAAGTCACGGGTTTGTCTAAGGAAGATCAGAGCAGTGAACCGTTGTGAAAGGTCACTATCACTCGTCTGGCCGAGCCAAGATCGACCAGCCTCTCTCCCATTTGTTTATTCTCTTGTACTATCTCTCATTAGTTTATTGTATCTCTCTTTGTCGATTTGTTCTCTTGTTTGTCTTTAAATGTCTTGTAACATGTTCTGAATCAAGTAAGGAAATATGAATTCCTCTTATCTCTTTCTCTCTTAACTCTCGCAATACTCCTCTCTCTCTTATCTCTCTCTCTCGGTTTGATACAAATTACTCACTCTTGTTCTTAATTCTCATCACAAACCTCTTTTTTAATCTTCATAAACTTTCAGGTCTATCCTGGTTTGATAAGAATCATGAAGATAATGGCATATGTCCGAACAGGCTAATCTGGAATCATCTGGATAAAGGTGGGATATCTTCTTGCTCACAACACTTATGAGATTTTATTCAACTTCCTGGTTATTCTCCACTGATTAGTGGTTCCAAATAAAGCTTCTTAGATCGTGGTTCATCCTGGTTTGATAAGAATCATGATATAATGCCATATGTCCGAACAGGCTAATCTGGAATCATCTGGATAGAAAGTGGGATATCTTCTTACTCACAACTCCTATGAGATTTATTCAACTTCCTGGTTATTCTCCACTGATTAGTGGTTCCAAATAAAGCTTCTTAGATCGTGGTTCATCCTGGTTTGATAAGAATCATGAAGATAATTGCCATATGTCCGAACAGGCTAATCTGGAATCATCTGGATAGAAAGTGGGATATCTTCTTACTCACAACTCCTATGAGATTTATTCAACTTCCTGGTTATTCTCCACTGATTAGTGGTTCCAAATAAAGCTTCTTAGATCGTGGTTTCATCCTGGTTTGATAAGAATCATGAAGATATTGCCATATGTCCGAACAGGCTAATCTGGAATCATCTGGATAGAAAGTGGGATATCTTCTTACTCACAACTCCTATGAGATTTATTCAACTTCCTGGTTATTCTCCACTGATTAGTGGTTCCAAATAAAGCTTCTTAGATCGTGGTTCATCCTGGTTTGATAAGAATCATGAAGATAATGGCATATGTCCGAACAGGCTAATCTGGAATCATCTGGATAGAAGAGTGGGATATCTTCTTGCTCACAACACTTATGAGATTTATTCAACTTCCTGGTTATTCTCCACTGATTAGTGGTTCCAAATAAAGCTTCTTAGATCGTGGTTCATCCTGGTTTGATAAGAATCATGAAGATATTGCATATGTCCGAACAGGCTAATCTGGAATCATCTGGATAGAAAGTGGGATATCTTCTTACTCACAACTCCTATGAGATTTATTCAACTTCCTGGTTATTCTCCACTGATTAGTGGTTCCAAATAAAGCTTCTTAGATCGTGGTTCATCCTGGTTTGATAAGAATCATGAAGATATGGCATATGTCCGAACAGGCTAATCTGGAATCATCTGGATAGAAAGTGGGATATCTTCTTACTCACAACTCCTATGAGATTTATTCAACTTCCTGGTTATTCTCCACTGATTAGTGTTCCAAATAAAGCTTCTTAGATCGTGGTTCATCCTGGTTTGATAAGAATCATGAAGATATTGCCATATGTCCGAACAGGCTAATCTGGAATCATCTGGATAGAAAGTGGGATATCTCTTTTCTCACAACTCCTATGAGATTTATTCAACTCCTGGTTATTCTCCACTGATTAGTGGTTCCAAATAAAGCTTCTTAGATCGTGGTTCATCCTGGTTTGATAAGAATCATGAAGATAATGGCATATGAACAGGAATCCATCTGGATAGAAAGTGGGATATCTTCTTACTCACAACTCCTATATATTTATCAACTTCCTGGTTATTCTCCACTGATTAGTGGTCCCAAATAAAGCTTCTTAGATATTGGTTCATCCTGGTTTTGATAAGAATCATGAAGATTGGCCATATGTCCGAACAGGCTAATCTGGAATCATCTGGATAGAAAGTGGGATATCTTCTTACTCACAACTCCTATGAGATTTATTCAACTTCCTGGTTATTCCACACTGATTAGTGGTTCCAAATAAAGCTTCTTAGATCGTGGTTCATCCTGGTTTGATAA
Source organism: Raphanus sativus (assembly GCF_000801105.2). Lineage (NCBI taxonomy): Eukaryota > Viridiplantae > Streptophyta > Magnoliopsida > Brassicales > Brassicaceae > Raphanus > Raphanus sativus. The sequence continues at coordinate 14,400 of NW_026617727.1, forward strand.
GAATCATGAAGATATTGGCATAATGTCCGAACAGGCTAATCTGGAATCATCTGGATAGAAAGTGGGATATCTCTTACTACAACTCCTATGAGATTTATTCAACTTCCTGGTTATTCTCCACTGATTAGTGGTTCCAAATAAGCTTCTTAGATCGTGGTTCATCCTGGTTTGATAAGAATCATGAAGATAATGGCAATATGTCCGAACAGGCTAATCTGAATCATCTGGATAGAAAGTGGGATATCTTCTTACTCACAACTCTATGAGATTTATTCAACTTCCTGGTTATTCTCCACTGATTAGTGGTTCCAAATAAAGCTTCTTAGATCGTGGTTCATCCTGGTTTGATAAGAATCATGAAGATATTGCCATGTCCGAAACAGGCTAATCTGGAATCATCTGGATAGAAAGTGGATATCTTCTTCCCCAACAACCCTATGAGATTTATTCAAACTTCCTGGTTATTCTCCACTGATTAGTGGTTCCAAATAAAGCTTCTTAGATCGTGGTTATCCTGGTTTGATAAGAATCATGAAGATAATGGCATATGTCCGAACAGGCTAATCTGGAATCATCTGGATAGAAAGTGGGATATCTTCTTACTCAACAACTCTATGAGATTTAATTCAACTTCCTGGTTATCTCCACTGATTAGTGGTTCCCAATCAAGCTTCTTATACATGGGTCATCCGGTTTGATAAGAATCATGAAGATATTGCCATATGTCCGAACAGGCTAATCTGGAATCATCTGGATAGAAAAGTGGGATATCTTCTTACTCACAACTCTATGAGATTTATTCAACTTCCTGGTTATTCTCCACTGATTAGTGGTTCCAAATAAAGCTTCTTAGATCGTGGTTCATCCTGGTTTGATAAGAATCAATGAAGATAATGGCATATGTCCGAACAGGCTAATCTGGAATCATCTGGATAGAAAGTGGGATATCTTCTTACTCACAACTCCTATGGATTTATTTCAACTTCCTGGTTATTCTCCACTGATTAGTGGTTCCAAATAAGCTTCTTAGATCGTGGTTCATCCTGGTTTGATAAGAATCATGAAGATATTGCCATAATGTCCGACCACAGGCTAATCTGGAATCATCTGGATAGAAAGTGGGATATCTTCTTACTCAACAACTCCTATGAGATTTATTCAACTTCCTGGTTATTCCTCCACTGATTAGTGGTTCCAAATAAAGCTTCTTAGATCGTTGGTTCAATCCTGGTTTGATAAGAATCATG
>NW_026617728.1:0-15633 GCF_000801105.2 Raphanus sativus
TTGATCCATATGAGCTCACTTGTAAGTCTCCTCATGGATCTGTACTCTGCCCTCAAGCGCTTGAGCAGGACACCACCTTTTGCTTCTTGCTTTTTCCATGTAACCAAGTTCCCTCCAATGAAGGTACAGTAACCTGTGGTTGACTCTCCTAATCAACCCCTATCTCCAGCCCAATCCGCATCACAATAACCCACAACCTCAGTGCTCTTGTTGCATGCCATCCAAATCCCTGTCCTGGTGCTTCCCATAGATACCTTAGGATTCTTTCCCACCAATGTTCCAGTGGATGCACCTTAGGAGCTCCCATGTGTGGCTTACTTGGTTTATTGCAAAGCATAGGTCGGTTGGTGATTGTCAAGTAGATGAGCTTCCCAACCATTCTTCTATAATACTGCTTGACATCTTGAAATGGAGTAGCTTCATATCCCCTCTCGCAGTACTTGTAGTCCTCTTATGGTGTTTAGCTTTCCTACTTCCAAGGTTTCCTGCTCATTTAAAATGTCAAGTGTGTACTTCTTTGAATAAGAAAAGCCCTCTTTAGATCGCATATTTCAATCCCAAGGAAGTACTTTAACTCTCCCAAATCTTAATATAATGATGATTTAAGAAAAGATTTTAGTTGAGATGATACTTCCTTGTTGCTACCAGTGATGATTATATCATCAACATATACCAGTATGACTATGATACCTTCCTTGCTGGTGAGAGTGAAGAGAGAATGGTCTTGTTGAGACTTCACAAAGCCTCTTCCATTCAGTGTTGTGCTTAGCTTGTGGTACCATGCTCTTGGAGATTGTTTCAATCCGTAGATGGCCTTCCTGAGTCTAAGCACATTTCCTGGTTTCACCATATCTTCAAGGCCAGGAGGAGGTCTCATGTACACTTCATCTTCTAGCTCTCCTTGAAGAAAAGGCATTCTTCACATCCATTTGCACAAGTCACTCTAGGTTGACTGCAAGTGATAGAACGATCCTTATGGTATGTAGTTTTGCTACTGGTGCAAATGTATCCAAGTAGTCTTCACCATAGACTTGTGTGTGCCTCTCGCCACCAGTCTGGTCTTCTTCCTTTCTGGCTTTCCATTGGCTCCATACTTGATTGTGAAGAGTAGCCTGCTTGTCACTGCTTTCTTCCTTTGGGAAGTTCACTTTCAAAGAAAGTTTCATTCTTCTCCATGGCTCCCATCTCATCTCCACGGATGCTCCCCACTCCTCATCTTGCATTGCTTCCTCATGTCTTTGGAATCCATTCCTGATCCAATTCAGTGATGAAGGCTTGATGCTCTGCTGGGTAGTGAGCTAGTGAGCATACTGCACTAATGGGGTGTGCCACGGCTTCTGCATTGAAGTACACTCTTTGTCTTGGTCCAATCGAAGCTGGTTTCCTGATCCTTGTACTCCTTCTAGGTTGTATCTGCTCAGGTTCTGTTTCAGCTTCAGTGACCCCGGTTGGTGCTATCATCTCATCTGATCATGAGATACTGAGGTTTCTTGAGTTGCATTGGTTGTTGCTCAGTACTATCACCCCCTTCAGGATCAAGATGAGTGCTCTCCACATCTGTAGCTGCTTCTTCAGTAGCTTGTGTTGGAGCCTCACTGACCGGGGCTGGTGATCTAGATAAGCTGATGCCAAGCCTCTCCATCACCACTCTAAGGTTACTTGCTCTGTCCGAGGCAGATTGAGATAGATTCTCAAGCTCTTCCCAACTCCTTTCCGCATAGTAGCCCTTTGATTCCAGAAACTTAACATCCTTTGACACTAGGACCCTTCTTGTCTCTGGAACATAACATTTGTATCCCTTTTGATGTGTAGAGTAGCCGATAAACATAGCCTTAGTGCTCTTAGGCTCTAACTTGTTCCTTAGTTCTCCTGGTACAAATACAAAACACACACACCCAAAAACCCTCAAATGATCTATGGAAGGTTTAGTTTTGTTCAGTACCTCATATGGTGTAGAATCAAGGAGGACTCTAGTGGGAGTGCGGTTGATAAGGTAAGTGGCAGTGACAACTGCATCACCCCAAAACCTCTTAGGGACATTTGCATGAAACATAATGCTCCTGGCCACCTCCATTAGATGCCTATTCTTCCTTTCAGCCACGCCATTTTGTTGTGGAGTATAGGGACAGCTAGTTTGTTGTATGATTCCATGCGCGGCTAGATGTTGTTTGAAAGCTGTGCTAGTGTATTCACCACCATTATCTGATCTAAGGATTTTAATCTTGACATTGAAATGGTTAGTGATATAGTTTTGAAAATTTTTAAAAGCTTCTAGCACCCTATCTTTAGATTGCAACAGAGTTATCCAAGTGTATTTAGACTTTTCATCTATGAATGTCACGAAATACTTATGGTGTTCTCTAGATGCACAAGGGGCAGTCCACACATCCGAATGAATCAAGTCAAAACAATTATCATAAATAGTCTTGGATTTAGGAAACACATTTCTACAATGTTTTCCTAGAATACAAGCTTCACAATCATTTTGAAACTTAACACTAGGCAACAGGATGTTCAAGGCATGAGAATGAGGATGTCCTAATCTAGCATGCCACATTACATCTTTAGGGAAATCAGAAACAGAAACAAATGCAACAGATAATTCAGATGCTGGTCTTGTGTCCTCAAGCAAGTATAAATCTCCTTTTGTGACACCTTTTCCAAGCAACTTACTTGAGTCAATATCCTGAAAATACACACTGTTAGGAGTGAAAGTAACATGACAATTTAAATCATTTGTGACTCTCTTAACAGATAACAAGTTTGAAGCAAAGGTTGGCATATAAAAGGCTTTTGATTCTTTATCAAATAGCTTAAGATCGCCAACCCCTTTGATTGGAATTTTATCACCATTAGCTATCATCACATTTCCTAAGGCTGGGACTATGTTTTTAATCAGGCTTAAATCACTAATCATATGATGTGAAGCACCAGAGTCAATTATCAATGGTTTAGCCGATTTTAACAAGTTTAAAACATCACCAGCAGTGTGAGAAGCATTGAGAGAAATTCCAAGAGTTTTAGAGATACCAGATTCTTTTAGGGCCTTGATGAGGGCATCCAAGTCAGATTTCTTGAGAAGTTCATCCAGGTTAGGCCTTGGTGTGTTGTACACTGATGTAGATGCCATGGCGCTTCCACCACCTTGGTTTGGAGTCGCCGGCTCAGCACCATCTGCTGAGAAGTTAGCTCTTGCATCCTGGTACTGTGACCTTGGTTCCTTGAACTTGTTTGGCTTTAGGTGAGGGTGCAGGTGATAAATTGTGTGAATTAAGAGAGTACTAATTGTGAGAATAGAGAATCAAAGAGAAAGAAGTTCAAGATCCGAGAGAGAGAGAGAGAGAGAGAGAGAGAGAGAGTTGCGCAAGAGTAAAAGAAATGAGGAAATTATATTCCATACTTCATTTGGTTTGTGATACATGAGTATATAAAGAGGGACAAAAGAGCTAAAAATATCTAGGGAAATAGTAAACAAAGAATCCCACAGAAATACTAAACTAATCTACTCTTGGACTGATATGTGCAGATCGAGCAGGCTGATAATGACAGCTCCTAACGGTTGGGAGAAGCTCAGAATCCTTAAGTAGACCCGTGACCTTGCTACTAAACTCTTCCCTTCTTCCCTTTGTCGATTACACTTGGTTTCCTTGTGCATTGCTTCATTTAAATCAGACTCTTCTCATATCTTGCACTCCAAGATAGGTTAGACTTGTACGGATAGACTTGCATCTCAAGGCAAGGTGATTCTTTGCTTCATCTGATCGCCATAGACTTCTTCTTGCTTCTGATTGTTTTCTCATGCGCATACTCATCCCTTTATTGCTTCATGTCAACACTCCCCCTCAAGCTTGAACATATGGATTGATCAAGCTTGGAAACCATGAAGCATTCCCTCATTAAAACCTTACTTGGAAAAACCACTTGGGATAAAAAACCAAGCAAAGGAAAAAGAGTAGAACACTTCAAGGTAAGGGGATCAGTGACAAGTGAGGTCTATGAGTCCAAGCTTAGGATGAATGAACTCACAAACCTTGCTGCTTGCTGCCTTGGTGAAGATGTCAGCTAGTTGATCTTCACTCCTAGTATAGCATGGAAGTATCACTAGCTGCTCCACTGCTTGCCTTACTTTGTGGCAGTCCACTTCTATATGCTTAGTCCTCTCATGGAAGACTGAGTTGCTTGCGATGTGTATTGCTGCTTGGTTGTCACAATGCATGGTCATTGGTGTACTGATCTCAATGCCCAAGTCCTTGAGTAGACCTTTGATCCATATCAGCTCACTGGTAAGTTTCCTCATTGCTCTATATTCTGCTTCAGCACTTGAGCAAGATACCACCTTTTGCTTCTTGCTCTTCCATGTGACCAGATTCCCTCCAATGAATGTACAATAACCCGTGGTTGATCTTCTATCTACTCTGTCTCCAGCCCAATCAGCATCACAATACCCCACAACTTCAGTGCTCTTGTTACACGCCATCCAAACTCCTTGACCTGGCGCCTCTCTTAAGTATCTCAAGATCCTCTCTACCATGTTCCAATGATGCACCTTAGGAGCTCCCATGTGTTGACTCACTTGGTTAACAGCAAAGCACACATCTGGTCTGGTAATGGTCAAATAGATGAGCTTGCCCACCATTCTTCTATACCTCTTGACATCTTGAAATGGAGTAGCTTCATACTCCCCCTCTCGCAGCACCTTGTAGCCTTCTTCCAATGGTGTTTTGGCCTGTCTACTTCCAATGGTTCCTGCCTCATTCAAGATATCAAGTGTGTACTTCCTTTGAGATATGAACAGCCCCTCTTTAGAGCGGCAAAATTCAATCCCTAGGAAGTACTTTAACTCTCCCAAATCCTTAATATCAAAAGTAGATTTGAGAAAAGATTTTGTTGAGGTGATACCTTCCTTGTTGCTACCAGTGATGATTATGTCATCAACATATACCAGTATGACTATGATACCTTCCTTGCTGGTGAGAGTGAAGAGAGAATGGTCTGCTTGAGACTTCACAAAGCCTCTTCCATTTAATGTTGAGCTTAGCTTGTGGTACCATGCTCTTGGAGATTGTTTCAATCCGTAGATGGCCTTCCTGAGTCTAAGCACATTTCCTGGTTTCACCATGTCTTCAAGGCCAGGAGGGGGTCTCATGTATACTTCATCATCTAACTCTCCTTGAAGAAATGCATTCTTCACATCCATTTGCCACAAGTCCCACTCCAAGTTGACCGCAAGTGAGAGTAGAATTCTTATGGTGTGCAGTTTTGCCACTGGTGCAAATGTATCCAAGTAATCTTCACCATAAACTTGAGTGTAGCCTCTTGCCACCAGTCTGGTTTTCTTCCTCTCTGGCTTTCCATTGGCTCCATACTTGATTGTGAAGAGAAGCCGGCTTGTCACTGCTTTCTTTCCTTTGGGAAGCTCACTTTCAAAGTATGTTTCATTCTTTTCCATAGCTCCCATCTCTTCTCCAACAGATGCTCCCCACTCCTCATCTTGCATAGCTTCCTCATATGTCTTTGGGATCCATTCTTGATCCAATTCAGTGATGAAAGCTTGATGCTCTGCTGGATAGTGAGCTAGTGAGCATACTGCACTAATGGGATGTGCCACGGCTTTGGCATTGAAGTAAACCCTTGTGTTGATCCAATCTGAGGCTGGTCTCCTGTTCCTTGTACTCCTTCTCAAGGGTTGTATCTGATCAGCTTGATTGTTGTCACTTGGTTCCTCATGAGTTTCAGTAGCTGCTTGTGGTTGTAATCCCATCTCATCTTGATCATGAGATTCTCCTGAGTTCTCTTCAGGCTGAGCTTGCGCAGATTGATCATCTCCATGGCCCCCTTCATGATCAGGATGAGATACTCCAACTTCTTCTACTACTTCTTCAGCAGCCCGAGTGGAGGTCTCCCTGACCTTTGCTGGTTCCTTTGGTAGACTGATACCAAGTCTCTCCATAATGATCCTCAGGTTGTTAGCTCTATCAGTGGCTGATTGAGAAAGATCCTTGAGTTCATCCCAACTCTTCTCATCATAGTAGCCTGTTGATTCCATGAACTTAACATCCCTTGATACCAGAACTCTTCTAGTCTCTGGTACATAACATTTGTAACCCTTCTGGTAAGTTGAATACCCAATGAACATTGCCTTTCTACTCTTGGCCTCCAGCTTGTTTCTAAGCTCTCCTGGAATCAAAACAAAACACACACACCCAAACACACGCAAGTGATCTATGGATGATTTAGTGTTGTTCAATACCTCATATGGAGTGGCATTGTTAAGAACTCTTGTTGGCGTGCGGTTGATAAGATAGGCAGCAGTAACCACTGCATCTCCCCAGAACCTCTTAGGCACATTGGAGTGAAACATCATGCTCCTGGCCACTTCCATCAAGTGTCTATTCTTTCTTTCTGCCACACCATTTTGTTGAGGTGTATAAGGACAACTGGTTTGATGTATGATTCCGTGAGAAGCTAAGTGTTGTTTGAAGGCTGTGCTAGTGTATTCACCACCATTATCTGATCTAAGAATTTTAATCTTGACATTGAAATGGTTAGTGACATAATTCTGAAAATTTTTAAAGGCTTCTAGCACCCTATCTTTTGATTGCAACAGAGTGATCCAAGTATACTTAGACTTTTCATCTATAAAAGTCACAAAGTACTTATGCTGTTCTCTAGATGCACATGGGGCAGTCCATACATCAGAATGGATTAAATCAAAGCAATTATCATAGATGGTCATTGATTTAGGAAACACATTTCTACAATGTTTTCCTAATATACAAGCCTCACAATCACTTTTAAAAGAAATACTAGGCAACAGGATGTTCAAAGCATGAGAATGAGGATGTCCTAATCTAGCATGCCATATTACATCTTTAGGGAATTCAGAAACAGAATTAAAATAGCAAGATAAATCAGAAGCTGGTCTTGTGTCCTCAAGCAAGTACAAGTCTCCCTTGGTAACACCTTTGCCAAGCAACTTACTAGAATCAATATCCTGAAAACACACACTGTTAGGCCTGAAAGTAACTTGACAATTCAAATCATTAGTCACTCTTTTAACCGACAGCAAGTTAGATGCAAATGTGGGCATATAAAAAGCTTTAGACACTTTGTCAAACAGTTTGAGATCACCTACTCCTTCTATTGGAATTTTATCTCCATTGGCTATCATCACATTTCCTAAGGCAGGTTCAATGTTTTTAATCAAGCTTAAATCACTAATCATATGGTGTGAGGCGCCAGAATCAATAATTAGAGGTTTAGCAGTTTTAAAAACACTCATAGAACTACCAACAATGTGAGATGCACTAAGAGAAGTACCAAGAGTTTTAGGTATACCAGATTCTTTTAAGGCCTTGATGAGAGCACTTAAGTCAGACTTTGTGATGATCTCATCTAGATTGGCCCTTGGTGTAGCATACACTGATGCAGAGGTCATGGCACTCCCCACGCCACTACTGCTTGCTCCCATAGGATGTGGTGTGGTTGGCTCTGTTCCCTCAGTTGAGAGATTGGCTCTTGCATCCTGGTGCTGGGGGCGAGTCTCTCTGAACTTGTTTGGCTTCAAGTGAGGATGGAGGAGCCAGCACTTGTCCTTTAGGTGACCTCTCTTCTTGCAATGGTCACAGATCAAGGCTTTCTTCTCCTCTTGCTTGTAAGCCTTGTTGGCCACAGCTTCTTCAGCTTGGTGTGCCATGTTTAGGTCTCCTTTGTTACCAAATAAGCCCACTGATCCTTCCTCCTTCTGGATTTGAGCACATACTTCATCCAGGTCAGGGAGCTTGTCAGATCTCAAGATGTGCTTAATCAAGCTACCATAAGATGGGCTGAGAGTGAGCAGCAGTCCAAACACTTTGTCCTCTTCACGCCTGGTTAAGAGAGTGGTAGGATCAGTTGTGTGTGGCCTTAGTATCTCCATCTCTGCCCAAAGAGACCTGAACTTGCCAAAGTGAGGTTGAAACTCTCCATCTCCTTGGTTGAGGGCGCCAATGGCTCTTTTTACTTCAAACACTCTAGTTAGGTTGGAGACATTTCCATAGACCTTGTAGAGAGTATCCCACAGCTGCTTGGTAGTCTCACAGTATGAGTAAGACTCCATTATTGCTGGTTCAAGAGAGCTGAGGAGGGCTGAGAGCACCATGAGGTCTTCTTGACTCCATTTTTCTTCATCAGCTACCACCTCCTCTTCTTTCCCATCTTTGCCTTGGATGGTTTGTTTTGGAGCTGCTTCTGTTATAGCATACTTCCATAAACCTCTTCCACCAAGAGCTCTCTTCACCATCCTGGCCCAAAAGAGGTAATTAACCCCTTTTAAGGTCACAGGTATGTTGAGATGCTTGTTGTTGTTGTTGTTGTCTTCCATTTCTCTTCAAACCGCCAAGAACAAATCAAGAACAGGAGAGAGAGTGTTTGGAAACAAAGATTTAAAACTTAAAACAGAGAATTTGCGGAAGTGAGAATAGGTTTCAAGAGCTTTGATGCTCTGATACCATGATAAATTGTGTGAATTAAGAGAGTACTAATTGTGAGAATAGAGAATCAAAGAGAAAGAAGTTCAAGATCCGAGAGAGAGAGAGAGAGAGAGAGAGAGAGAGAGAGTTGCGCAAGAGTAAAAGAAATGAGGAAATTATATTCCATACTTCATTTGGTTTGTGATACATGAGTATATAAAGAGGGACAAAAGAGCTAAAAATATCTAGGGAAATAGTAAACAAAGAATCCCACAGAAATACTAAACTAATCTACTCTTGGACTGATATGTGCAGATCGAGCAGGCTGATAATGACAGCTCCTAACGGTTGGGAGAAGCTCAGAATCCTTAAGTAGACCCGTGACCTTGCTACTAAACTCTTCCCTTCTTCCCTTTGTCGATTACACTTGGTTTCCTTGTGCATTGCTTCATTTAAATCAGACTCTTCTCATATCTTGCACTCCAAGATAGGTTAGACTTGTACGGATAGACTTGCATCTCAAGGCAAGGTGATTCTTTGCTTCATCTGATCGCCATAGACTTCTTCTTGCTTCTGATTGTTTTCTCATGCGCATACTCATCCCTTTATTGCTTCATGTCAACACCGCACACTAGAGCACTCAATCTGATGCTACCTGGAGTGGTGTTTAAAAATGATGAGTGTGAAGCATGCATCTTGGGGAAGCATTGCAAGACAGTATTCCCAAGGTCCAACACGATTTATGAGAAGTGTTTTGACCTGGTTCACTCTGATGTGTGGACTGCACCTTGTATGTCCAGAGAGAATCACAAGTACTTTGTTACCTTCATTGATGAGAAGTCCAAGTACACTTGGGTCACACTGATCCAGTCTAAGGACAGAGTCTTGGAAGCTTTCAAGAATTATCATTCCCATGTCACCAACCACTTCAGTGCTAAGGTGAAGATTCTCAGGTCAGATAATGGTGGAGAGTACACAAGTGGAGCTTTCAAGCAATTTTTATCTCAACAAGGGATTATTCATCAGACCAGTTGTCCTTATACTCCTCAGCAAAATGGAGTTGCTGAAAGGAAGAACAGGCATCTTATGGAGGTGGCTAGATCAATGATGTTCCACATGAGTGTTCCAAAGAGGTTCTGGAGTGATGCTGTGGTTTCTGCTTGTCATCTGATCAACAGAACCCCAACTAGAGTTCTCAATGACATATCTCCTTATGAAGTTCTCAACAAGAAGCAAGCCATCTCTGGATCACATGCGGGTGTTTGGATGTATCTGCTTTGTATGGTACCAGGAGGGCAGAGGAACAAGCTTGATGCAAGAAGCACCAAGGCAGTGTTCATTGGGTATTCCTCCTCACCAGAAAGGATACAAGTGTTATGTACCAGAGACCAGGAGGGTCTTAATCTCACGAGATGTCAAGTTCATGGAGTCTAGGAGTTACTATGATGGGAAGAATTGGGAAGATTTGGAGAATCTATCCCAACCTACTTCAGATAGAGCTGATAGCCTCAGAAGAGTAATGGAGAGTCTTGGCATCAGTGTACCTATTAAGAGGATACCTGAAGTACAAGAGACAGTACCAGTGCAACCAGGATTAGTAAGTGATAATGGGGACACAGAAATCACTCACCTTGATCCTGAGGGGGACAATCAAGCCGAACAACATCAAGAGGATGTTTCAGCAAGTCATGATCAAGCTGAGCATCATGCGCAAGAGGAGCAAGATCACAGTACTCAAGAGGAGACAGTGGTGAGCTCAAGCCAGCAGAATAGTGGATCAGTGATACCTGAAGAAGGCACAACCCAACCAGAGCTAAGAAGAAGCTCTAGGATTAAACAACCAGCATCAAACTGGAAGAACAACCGGGTCTACTTCAACTCTCAAGCTGTAGCACATCCTATACAAGCAGTGTGCTCTCTAGCTCAATATCCTCAAGAGCATGTGGTGTTTATTGGGGAGTTGGATCAAGAGTACATCCCAAGGTCCTATGAAGAAGCTATGGAACTTGCTGAATGGAGAGAATCAGTGGGCAGTGAGACTAGTGCCATGATCATCAATGATACATGGTATGAAGCAGAACTACCCAAAGGCAAGAGGGCAGTAACAAGCAGATGGATCTTTACAATCAAATACAATGCTGATGGTACAATAGAGAGGCGTAAGACAAGGTTGGTAGCAAGAGGCTTCACTCAGACCTATGGAGAGGATTATCTAGACACATTTGCACCAGTAGCCAAGCTGCACACCATAAGGATAGTCCTATCCTTAGCAGTAAATCTAGAGTGGGATCTATGGCAGATGGATGTGAAGAATGCCTTCTTACAAGGTGAGCTGGAGGATGAAGTATACATGAAGCCACCACCTGGTTTGGAGCATCTAGTGAAGCCTGGAAATGTCCTTAGACTGAAGAAAGCCATCTATGGATTGAAGCAATCTCCTAGAGCCTGGTATCACAAACTAAGCACCACGCTGAATGGAAGAGGTTTTGTGAAATCTCAGGCTGATCACACATTGTTCACACTGACCAGCAAGAAGGGAATCATTGTGATCTTGGTGTATGTGGATGATATCATCATCACTGGCAGTGATAAAGAGGGCATACTTGCAACTAAGGGATATCTCAAGTCATCATTTGATATCAAGGATTTGGGAGAGCTCAAATACTTCCTAGGCATTGAGATATGCAGATCCAAGGAAGGACTATTTCTCTCTCAAAGAAAGTATACATTGGATCTACTAAAAGAGGCTGGTGATCTAGGAGGAAGAGCTGCAAAGACACCACTTGAAGATGGGTACAAAGTAATGCGTGAGGGGGAGATTGATAATCAACCATACACTGATGTCAAGCACTATAGAAGAATGGTTGGAAAGCTCATTTACCTCACCATAACCAGACCAGACGTGTGTTTTGCAGTCAACCAAGTAAGCCAACACATGCAAGCTCCAAAGATGCACCATTGGAATATGGTAGAGAGGATACTAAGGTACCTAAGAGAGGCACCAGGACAAGGAGTATGGATGGGATGCAACAAGAATACTGAGATTGTAGGCTATTGTGATGCTGATTGGGCAGGAGATAGAGTTGATAGGAGATCAACCACTGGTTACTGCACATTCATTGGAGGCAACTTGGTGACTTGGAAAAGCAAGAAGCAAAAGGTTGTGTCATGCTCAAGTGCTGAAGCTGAATACAGGGCCATGAGGAAGCTTACAAGCGAGTTGATTTGGATAAAGGGGTTGCTGAAAGATTTGGGAATTGAAGCTGCAACACCAATCACTATGCATTGTGATAATCAGGCTGCTATACACATTGCCAGCAACTCAGTCTTCCATGAAAGAACCAAACACATTGAAGTTGATTGCCATAAGGTGAGACAAGCTGTTGAGCAGAAGATCATCCTTCCATGTTACACCAGAAGTGAAGACCAGCTAGCTGACATCTTCACCAAAGCTGCAAGTTCTAAAGTCTGTGAGTTCATTCATTCAAGGCTTGGACTTGTGGACCTCTCATCTCAGTGATCCCCTTTTCCATGAAGTGTTCTACTCTTTCCTTGATATGTTTTTGTCCCACTGGGTTTTGCATATCAAGGTTTTAATGAGGGAATGCTTCATGGTCTTCCAAGCTTGACTTGTTCCACATGGTCAAGCTTGAGGGGGAGTGTTGAGATGAAGCATAAAGATCAAGAGATGAGACATAGGCGACCAGAGTTGTGGAGATAAGTTAAGGAGGGAGTTTGAGTTTATATAAGAGTGCCTTGCAAGGCAAGGATGATTCAAATATCTCGCCATCCTCTCCATAAAGTCTGGAATAGAGTAAACAAGTGGGAGAGGACCGTTGGAGATCAGGACACAAGAAGATCACATGTTATGAGAAGCATGAAAGAGAAAGAGGTGCTGTCACTATCCATGAGCAGGCGAGAGTGACTTGATCTGCTACTGTCTCCATTTGTTTATTATTCACTTTGTCACATTGATTTATCTTGTATGTCTATTTAAAGAACATGGCTGAGGCCTCAATCAATCAAGAAAACATTTTCTCTCTTTGTCTCTCTCTCTCTCCAAATCGTCACACCTTCTCTCTTGTTCTCTCTTGTTCTTAATTTCTCCAGGACTTAATCTCTCTTTGATTCTTATATCTTATCAATTATCACAAACAGAACCGAATTGGCTTCTCTTGATGAATTCTCTTTGGATCATCAACCAGATTCTTCTTCTTCTGGTCATTCCTTTATTTATTTCAACACTCCCCCTCAAGCTTGACCATAGGAGATCCTTGGGCAAGCTTGGAACTGAGAGCACTTGCCTCATTAAAAACCTAAGTGTGGAAAACCTCATGGGATAAAACCATCACTTAGGGAAAAAGAGTGCAACTACCCTCAGCCTAGGGATTGGCCAGTGGGTTTATGAGTCTTATGATCAAGTTTAGGGACTCATAAACCCTGGATCATGGCCTTACTTCAATTGGAAGCTGGCACCAATGCCTTCCTTGCTTCACACTAATAAACTGCTTGGAACTCTCCATGTTGCTGGTTCTTTGTCTCCCCCTTTCTTCTGACCTCCTGCCATCATCAAAGGGTTTGATCCACGACCAGACTCTCCATTATGAGCTCCAAGTACCTTGCATAAGTTGAATGGACATTGGCTTCTCATATTAACACCCCTCCTCAAGCTTGACCTAAGAATAAGAGTATGTGGTCAAGCTTGGAAGATGAGAGCCAATGATGATCACCAAAGCCTTGAGACCACAAGCTTCATCAACCAGGTACAAGCACACATGCTATGGGCTGATTCATAGCTTCCCAACTGAAGGTAACTGTTCTAACTTCATGTAGAAGCTGATCCATAGCTTCCCAACCAGAAGGTAACTGTTCTAACTCCATGCCTTGGGCTGATCCATAGCTTCCCCACTGAAGGTAACTGTTCTAACTCCAAGTTGTTGCTGTCCTTGTTGAATTCTTCTTGCAGTGGCTTCTAGACAGGCCATGTAAGCTCATTTACAGCCCCCCTCAAGCTTGAATCCGAGTATCGGGGAGGAGACAAGCTTGATATGAGCTTTTAAACCTCCTGGTCTACTCACAAATTATTTCTCCATGGTCAGGAATATGCATCTTGTGCAGGCTCTGATCAACATGGGCAATCTGTCAAACCAACACTAAGACAAGCATCAGTAGACAACAAGAGACCAGAACATTGTTTTTCACCAAGTCTGATCTTTAAAACACAATTTAAATAAGCACAGCAGCAATGGACAGAGATATCTTTAAGATCCTATCCTAGCAACACTCTCTGAATCCTAATCAACAAGATTAAGCTTTCAGGCAACAACACACATCAATTTTCCTAAGGGCAGAAGCAAGACAATTCTTTCAAGACAGCTTAATAACCCTAGGCAGATTCTAACAAGAGATTGTGAGAAGAGAGAATTAAGTAACCAGAGTAAAAGTAACCAGAGAATAAGTAGAGATTTAGAGAATGATGTAACCAGAGTATTAGTAGCCAGAGAATGAGAGAATGATGGTGGTGAGTAAAGTAACCTGAGAATCAGAGAATTAGAAAAGAGAGAATAGAGAGTTTGCTCAAGAGTTCTAATGGACAGAGTTTTGCTCTGTTTTCTTGAGTTTTGTGGAAGAATTAACAGCCAGGAGCCACCAATACTCCTCATGAGTTTGGTGCTTTAGTAGCTGAAACACAATGGACCATTGAACAATTAATTTGCTCACTGGTCTTAGACATGTGCCACTGGAATAACTCATGAACTGATGTTTTCCAGGGCAAGCAACAAAAGAACCACCAGAATAACACATGAACAAGTGTTTTCTGTGGCTTACACAACAAAGACACAATGGATCAAAACAGTTTGTCCACGGGTCAAATATTTTTAAAACATTTTTCAGAAGCAGATTACTCAAGAATCTGTTCAAAAACATTTTTCAGAAAACCTTTTTTTTTTTTTTTTAAAGTGATTTCAAGATACAAGAATAATCCTTTCTCCCCTCCCTCAGGCTGGTAAGAACATATTTCAGTCTTTCATCCAAACCTTAAAACAATGAGGAGATCAAGGGGAGAGTCACTGATCTTAAAAAAAAACATTTAAAGATTGCATCTTAAATTTTGGAAAACATACTTCATCTAACCTCTCTACTGCTCATGTTTTGAATCC
The DNA here is from genome assembly GCF_000801105.2 of Raphanus sativus. Classification (NCBI taxonomy): domain Eukaryota; kingdom Viridiplantae; phylum Streptophyta; class Magnoliopsida; order Brassicales; family Brassicaceae; genus Raphanus; species Raphanus sativus. Next base: position 14,612 of record NW_026617728.1, read on the forward strand.
TAGCCACACAGCTCATCAAAAACAATTTCAAAGTGAGAGAGAGAGCTTCAGGATGAAGTAGAACAGAGTGAATTCAGCCCAAGAGAGCAACTAGGCTCTGATACCATGTTGGAATTCATGAGTGTTTGTCTCATGTAAAGAGAGTATTCAGTTAACTTGTAACTGAATCCCCTTCAACCAAGCAACAGGAACTCACCATTAAAAGAAAGAGATAATCATCTGGTGATTGAATCCTCTTACACAGCTTAACAATACAACCAAATGTCCTAGATAGTACACTGGTTATATGAAGCAGCCTACACTATAACCAAAATCCTATATAGTAAACTGGTTATGTGTGGCAAAGATCTCTAGTTTGAATCTAATCCTTGAAGAGTGCCACAATACTTTTAGTTTTGTTCACTTAAGAAGAATGAGAATTAGAATCAGTAATCTAGAGCTTAAGAAAAGATAAAGAAGAGTTTAGAGTGAGTTTTACAAGTATTAGGCTGCCTTAGAGAAAGAGAGATAAGGCAGCCTCTAAACCATAACTCTAAACTCCTTACATTTTGAATATTGTTTAGACACAAGCAAGGGAGAGAGAGCCACGAAATTTAAACTGAGAAACTTGTATTGATACTGGATAAATGTTACAAGAGGTGGTGAAGTCTTTAAATAGACAATCACTTACAATAAACAATGATTATACAAGGGAATGACTAAACAAATATTATTGTGGGGTTTCTGATGAAGCCAGAAAGATGCAGCCAAGGTTAATCTCGACCAGAGAGAGTGAGAGTGACAGGAGAGAGGGTTTCACAGCCTGGTTGAGTGAAAGTGACAGGTCCAGCTGCTTCTCTTAAGCAACATGTGACTTCTTCTTTTCAAATTCAAACCAGGCTCTCTTATTTTAATTCAAACATGTTTCCTTGACATCTCAGTGTTCCCACGTCCATATTAAGTCTCCAAACTCCTTTCTTGCCTTGAAAGGGTAAGTTAGGTCAAGATAGTAAGCTTGTGGAGCAAGACTGCACAAACAGAAC
>NW_026617729.1:0-15619 GCF_000801105.2 Raphanus sativus
CAGATGATTCCCAGATTAGCCTGTTGGACATATGCCATATCTTCGATTCCTTATCAAACCAGGATGAACCACGATCTAAGAAGCTTATTTGGAACCACTAATCAGTGGAGAATAACCAGGAAGTTGAATAAATCTCATAGGAGTTGTTGTGAGTAAGAAGATATCCCACTTTCTATCCAGATGATTCCAGATTGGCCTGTTCGGACATATGGCAATATCTTCATGATTCTTATCAAACCAGGATGAACCACGATCTAAGAAGCTTTATTGGAACCACTAATCAGTGGAGAATAACCAGGAAGTTGAATAAATCTCATAGGAGTTGTGAGTAAGAAGATATCCCACTTTCTATCCAGATGATTCCAGATTAGCCTGTTCGGACATATGGCAATATCTTCATGATTCTTATCAAAACCAGGATGAACCACGATCTAAGAAGCTTTATTTGGAACCACTAATCAGTGGAGAATAACCAGGAAGTTGAATAAAATCTCATAGGAGTTGTTTGAGCAAGAAGATATCCCACTTTCTATCCAGATGATTCCAGATTAGCCTGTTCGGACATAATGCAATATCTTCATGATTCTTATCAAACCAGGATGAACCACGATCTAAGAAGCTTTATTTTGGAACCACTAATCAGTGGAGAATAACCAGGAAGTTGAATAAATCTCTAGGAGTTGTGAGTAAGAAGATATCCCACTTTCTATCCAGATGATTCCAGATTGGCCTGTTCGGACATATGGCAATATCTTCATGATTCTTATCAAACCAGGATGAACCACGATCTAAGAAGCTTTATTTGGAACCACTAATCAGTGGAGAATAACCAGGAAGTTGAATAAATCTCATAGGAGTTGTGAGCAGAAGATATCCCACCTTTATCCAGATGATTCCAGATTAGCCTGTTCGGACATATGCCAATATCTTCATGATTCTTATCAAACCAGGATGAACCCGATCTAAGAAGCTTTTATTGGAACCACTAATCAGTGGAGAATAACCAGGAAGTTGAATAAATCTCATAGGAGGTTGTGAGTAAGAAAGATATCCCACTTTCTATCCAGATGATTCCAGATTAGCCTGTTCGGACATATGGCAATATCTTCATGATTCTTATCAAACCAGGATGAACCACGATCTAAGAAGCTTTATTTTGGAACCACTAATCAGTGGAGAATAACCAGGAAGTTGAATAAATCTCATAGGAGTTGTGGGCAAGAAGATATCCCACTTTCTATCCAGATGATTCCAGATTAGCCTGTTCGGACATATGGCAATATCTTCATGATTCTTATCAAACCAGGATGAACCACGATCTAAGAAGCTTTATTTGGAACCAATAATCAGTGGAGAATAACCAGGAAGTTGAATAAATCTCATAGGAGTTTTGAGTAAGAAAGATATCCCACTTTCTATCCAGATGATTCCAGATTAGCCTGTTCGGACATATGGCAATATCTTCATGATTCTTATCAAACCAGGATGAACCACGATCTAAGAAGCTTTATTTGGAACCACTAATCAGTGGAGAATAACCAGGAAGTTGAATAAGTCTCATAGGAGTTGTGAGTAAGAAGATATCCCACTTTCTATCCAGATGATTCCAGATTAGCCTGTTCGGACATATGGCAATATCTTCATGATTCTTATCAAACCAGGATGAACCACGATCTAAGAAGCTTTATTTGGAACCACTAATCAGTGGAGAATAACCAGGAAGTTGAATAAAGTCTCATAGGAGTTGTGATTAAGAAGATATCCCACTTTCTATCCAGATGATTCCAGATTGGCCTGTTCGGACATATGGCAATATCTTCATGATTCTTATCAAACCAGGATGAACCACGATCTAAGAAGCTTTATTTGGAACCACTAATCAGTGGAGAATAACCAGGAAGTTGAATAAATCTCATAGGAGTTGTGAGTAAGAAGATATCCCACTTTCTATCCAGATGATTCCAGATTAGCCTGTTCGGACATATGGCAATATCTTCATGATTCTTATCAAACCAGGATGAACCACGATCTAAGAAGCTTTATTTGGAACCACTAATCAGTGGAGAATAACCAGGAAGTTGAATAAATCTCATAGGAGTTGTGATTAAGAAGATATCCCACTTTCTATCCAGATGATTCCAGATTAGCCTGTTCGGACATATGGCAATATCTTCATGATTCTTATCAAACCAGGATGAACCACGATCTAAGAAGCTTTATTTGGAACCACTAATCAGTGGAGAATAACCAGGAAGTTGAATAAATCTCATAGGAGTTGTGAGCAAGAAGATATCCCACCTTCTATCCAGATGATTCTAGATTTGCCTGTTTCGGACATATGCCATTATCTTCATGATTCTTATCAAACCAGGATGAACCACGATCTAAGAAGCTTTATTTGGAACCACTAATCAGTGGAGAATAACCAGGAAGTTGAATAAGTCTCATAGGAGTTGTGATTAAGAAGATATCCCACTTTCTATACAGATGATTCCAGATTAGCCTGTTCGGACATATGGCAATATCTTCATGATTCTTATCAAACCAGGATGAACCACGATCTAAGAAGCTTTATTTGGAACCACTAATCAGTGGAGAATAACCAGGAAGTTGAATAAATCTCATAAGTGTTGTGAGCAAGAAGATATCCCACCTTCTATCCAGATGATTCTAGATTTGCCTGTTCGGACATATGCCATTATCTTCATGATTCTTATCAAACCAGGATGAACCACGATCTAAGAAGCTTTATTGGAACCACTAATCAGTGGAGAATAACCAGGAAGTTGAATAAATCTCATAGGAGTTGTGAGTAAGAAGATATCCCACTTTTATCCAGATGATTCCAGATTTGCCTGTTCGGACATATGCCATTATCTTCATGATTCTTATCAAACCAGGATGAACCACGATCTAAGAAGCTTTATTTGGAACCACTAATCAGTGGAGAATAACCAGGAAGTTGAATAAATCTCATAGGAGTTGTGAGTAAGAAGATATCCCACTTTCTATGCAGATGATTCCAGATTAGCCTGTTCGGACATATGGCAATATCTTCATGATTCTTATCAAACAGGATGAACCACGATCTAAGAAGCTTTATTTGGAACCACTAATCAGTGGAGAATAACCAGGAAGTTGAATAAATCTCATAGGAGTTGTGAGTAAGAAGAAATCCCACTTTCTATCCAGATGATTCCAGATTAGCCTGTTCGGACATATGGCAATATCTTCATGATTCTTATCAAACCAGGATGAACCACGATCTAAGAAGCTTTATTTGGAACCACTAATCAGTGGAGAATAACCAGGAAGTTGAATAAATCTCATAAGTGTTGTGAGTAAGAAGATATCCCACTTCTATCCAGATGATTCCAGATTAGCCTGTTCGGACATATGCCATATCTTCATGATTCTTATCAAACCAGGATGAACCACGATCTAAGAAGCTTTATTTGGAACCACTAATCAGTGGAGAATAACCAGGAAGTTGAATAAATCTCATAGGAGTTGTGAGTAAGAAGATATCCCACTTTCTATCCAGATGATTCCAGATTAGCCTGTTCGGACATATGCCATTATCTTCATGATTCTTATCAAACCAGGATGAACCACGATCTAAGAAGCTTTATTTGGAACCACTAATCAGTGGAGAATAACCAGGAAGTTGAATAAATCTCATAGGAGTTGTGAGTAAGAAGATATCCCACTTTCTATCCAGATGATTCCAGATTAGCCTGTTCGGACATATGGCAATATCTTCATGATTCTTATCAAACCAGGATGAACCGGATCTAAGAAGCTTTATTTGGAACCACTAATCAGTGGAGAATAACCAGGAAGTTGAATAAATCTCATAGGAGTTGTGAGTAAGAAGATATCCCACTTTCTATCCAGATGATTCCAGATTAGCCTGTTCGGACATATGGCAATATCTTCATGATTCTTATCAAACCAGGATGAACCACGATCTAAGAAGCTTTATTTGGAACCACTAATCAGTGGAGAATAACCAGGAAGTTGAATAAATCTCATAGGAGTTGTGAGTAAGAAGATATCCCACTTTCTATCCAGATGATTCCAGATTAGCCTGTTCGGACATATGGCAATATCTTCATGATTCTTATCAAACCAGGATGAACCACGATCTAAGAAGCTTTATTTGGAACCACTAATCAGTGGGAGAATAACCAGGAAGTTGAATAAATCTCATAGGAGTTGTGAGTAAGAAGATATCCCACTTTCTATCCAGATGATTCCAGATTAGCCTGTTCGGACATATGGCAATATCTTCATGATTCTTATCAAACCAGGATGAACCACGATCTAAGAAGCTTTATTTGGAACCACTAATCAGTGGAGAATAACCAGGAAGTTGAATAAATCTCATAGGAGTTGTGAGTAAGAAGATATCCCACTTTCTATCCAGATGATTCCAGATTAGCCTGTTCGGACATATGGCAATATCTTCATGATTCTTATCAAACCAGGATGAACCACGATCTAAGAAGCTTTATTTGGAACCACTAATCAGTGGAGAATAACCAGGAAGTTGAATAAATCTCATAGGAGTTGTGAGTAAGAAGATATCCCACTTTCTATCCAGATGATTCCAGATTAGCCTGTTCGGACATATGGCAATATCTTCATGATTCTTATCAAACAGGATGAACCACGATCTAAGAAGCTTTATTTGGAACCACTAATCAGTGGAGAATAACCAGGAAGTTGAATAAATCTCATAGGAGTTGTGATTAAGAAGATATCCCACTTTCTATCCAGATGATTCCAGATTAGCCTGTTCGGACATATGGCAATATCTTCATGATTCTTATCAAACCAGGATGAACCACGATCTAAGAAGCTTTATTTGGAACCACTAATCAGTGGAGAATAACCAGGAAGTTGAATAAATCTCATAGGAGTTGTGAGTAAGAAGATATCCCACTTTCTATCCAGATGATTCCAGATTAGCCTGTTCGGACATATGGCAATATCTTCATGATTCTTATCAAACCAGGATGAACCACGATCTAAGAAGCTTTATTTGGAACCACTAATCAGTGGAGAATAACCAGGAAGTTGAATAAATCTCATAGGAGTTGTGAGTAAGAAGATATCCACTTTCTATCCAGATGATTCCAGATTAGCCTGTTCGGACATATGGCAATATCTTCATGATTCTTATCAAACCAGGATGAACCACGATCTAAGAAGCTTTATTTGGAACCACTAATCAGTGGAGAATAACCAGGAAGTTGAATAAATCTCATAGTGTTGTGAGCAAGAAGATATCCCACTTTCTATCCAGATGATTCCAGATTTGCCTGTTCGGACATATGCCAATATCTTCATGATTCTTATCAAACCAGGATGAACCACGATCTAAGAAGCTTTATTTGGAACCACTAATCAGTGGAGAATAACCAGGAAGTTGAATAAATCTCATAGGAGTTGTGAGTAAGAAGATACCCACTTTCTATCCAGATGATTCCAGATTAGCCTGTTCGGACATATGGCAATATCTTCATGATTCTTATCAAACCAGGATGAACCACGATCTAAGAAGCTTTATTTGGAACCACTAATCAGTGGAGAATAACCAGGAAGTTGAATAAATCTCATAGGAGTTGTGAGTAAGAAGATATCCCACCTTTCTATCCAGATGATTCCAGATTAGCCTGTTCGGACATATGCCAATATCTTCATGATTCTTATCAAACCAGGATGAACCACGATCTAAGAAGCTTTATTTGGAACCACTAATCAGTGGAGAATAACCAGGAAGTTGAATAAATCTCATAGGAGTTGTGAGTAAGAAGATATCCCACTTTCTATCCAGATGATTCCAGATTAGCCTGTTCGGACATATGGCAATATCTTCATGATTCTTATCAAACCAGGATGAACCACGATCTAAGAAGCTTTATTTGGAACCACTAATCAGTGGAGAATAACCAGGAAGTTGAATAAATCTCATAGGAGTTGTGAGTAAGAAGATATCCCACTTTCTATCCAGATGATTCCAGATTAGCCTGTTCGGACATATGCAATATCTTCATGATTCTTATCAAACCAGGATGAACCACGATCTAAGAAGCTTTATTTGGAACCACTAATCAGTGGAGAATAACCAGGAAGTTGAATAAATCTCATAGGAGTTGTGAGTATCCCACTTTCTATCCAGATGATTCCAGATTAGCCTGTTCGGACATATGCCATTATCTTCATGATTCTTATCAAACCAGGATGAACCACGATCTAAGAAGCTTTATTTGGAACCACTAATCAGTGGAGAATAACCAGGAAGTTGAATAAATCTCATAGGAGTTGTGAGTAAGAAGATATCCCACTTTCTATCCAGATGATTCCAGATTAGCCTGTTCGGACATATGCCATTATCTTCATGATTCTTATCAAACCAGGATGAACCACGATCTAAGAAGCTTTATTTGGAACCACTAATCAGTGGAGAATAACCAGGAAGTTGAATAAATCTCATAGGAGTTGTGAGTAAGAAGATATCCCACTTTCTATCCAGATGATTCCAGATTAGCCTGTTCGGACATATGGCAATATCTTCATGATTCTTATCAAACCAGGATGAACCACGATCTAAGAAGCTTTATTTGGAACCACTAATCAGTGGAGAATAACCAGGAAGTTGAATAAATCTCATAGGAGTTGTGAGTAAGAAGATATCCCACTTTCTATCCAGATGATTCCAGATTAGCCTGTTCGGACATATGGCAATATCTTCATGATTCTTATCAAACCAGGATGAACCACGATCTAAGAAGCTTTATTTGGAACCACTAATCAGTGGAGAATAACCAGGAAGTTGAATAAATCTCATAGGAGTTGTGAGTAAGAAGATATCCCACTTTCTATCCAGATGATTCCAGATTAGCCTGTTCGGACATATGGCAATATCTTCATGATTCTTATCAAACCAGGATGAACCACGATCTAAGAAGCTTTATTTGGAACCACTAATCAGTGGAGAATAACCAGGAAGTTGAATAAATCTCATAGGAGTTGTGAGTAAGAAGATATCCCACTTTCTATCCAGATGATTCCAGATTAGCCTGTTCGGACATATGGCAATATCTTCATGATTCTTATCAAACCAGGATGAACCACGATCTAAGAAGCTTTATTTGGAACCACTAATCAGTGGAGAATAACCAGGAAGTTGAATAAATCTCATAGGAGTTGTGAGTAAGAAGATATCCCACTTTCTATCCAGATGATTCCAGATTAGCCTGTTCGGACATATGGCAATATCTTCATGATTCTTATCAAACCAGGATGAACCACGATCTAAGAAGCTTTATTTGGAACCACTAATCAGTGGAGAATAACCAGGAAGTTGAATAAATCTCATAGGAGTTGTGAGTAAGAAGATATCCCACTTTCTATCCAGATGATTCCAGATTAGCCTGTTCGGACATATGGCAATATCTTCATGATTCTTATCAAACCAGGATGAACCACGATCTAAGAAGCTTTATTTGGAACCACTAATCAGTGGAGAATAACCAGGAAGTTGAATAAATCTCATAGGAGTTGTGAGTAAGAAGATATCCCACTTTCTATCCAGATGATTCCAGATTAGCCTGTTCGGACATATGGCAATATCTTCATGATTCTTATCAAACCAGGATGAACCACGATCTAAGAAGCTTTATTTGGAACCACTAATCAGTGGAGAATAACCAGGAAGTTGAATAAATCTCATAGGAGTTGTGAGTAAGAAGATATCCCACTTTCTATCCAGATGATTCCAGATTAGCCTGTTCGGACATATGGCAATATCTTCATGATTCTTATCAAACCAGGATGAACCACGATCTAAGAAGCTTTATTTGGAACCACTAATCAGTGGAGAATAACCAGGAAGTTGAATAAATCTCATAGGAGTTGTGAGTAAGAAGATATCCCACTTTCTATCCAGATGATTCCAGATTAGCCTGTTCGGACATATGGCAATATCTTCATGATTCTTATCAAACCAGGATGAACCACGATCTAAGAAGCTTTATTTGGAACCACTAATCAGTGGAGAATAACCAGGAAGTTGAATAAATCTCATAGGAGTTGTGAGTAAGAAGATATCCCACTTTCTATCCAGATGATTCCAGATTAGCCTGTTCGGACATATGGCAATATCTTCATGATTCTTATCAAACCAGGATGAACCACGATCTAAGAAGCTTTATTTGGAACCACTAATCAGTGGAGAATAACCAGGAAGTTGAATAAGTCTCATAGAGTTGTGAGTAAGAAGATATCCCACTTTCTATCCAGATGATTCCAGATTAGCCTGTTCGGACATATGCCAATATCTTCATGATTCTTATCAAACCAGGATGAACCACGATCTAAGAAGCTTTATTTGGAACCACTAATCAGTGGAGAATAACCAGGAAGTTGAATAAATCTCATAGGAGTTGTGAGTAAGAAGATATCCCACTTTCTATCCAGATGATTCCAGATTAGCCTGTTCGGACATATGGCAATATCTTCATGATTCTTATCAAACCAGGATGAACCACGATCTAAGAAGCTTTATTTGGAACCACTAATCAGTGGAGAATAACCAGGAAGTTGAATAAGTCTCATAGGAGTTGTGATTAAGAAGATATCCCACTTTCTATCCAGATGATTCCAGATTAGCCTGTTCGGACATATGGCAATATCTTCATGATTCTTATCAAACCAGGATGAACCACGATCTAAGAAGCTTTATTTGGAACCACTAATCAGTGGAGAATAACCAGGAAGTTGAATAAATCTCATAGGAGTTGTGAGTAAGAAGATATCCCACTTTCTATCCAGATGATTCCAGATTAGCCTGTTCGGACATATGGCAATATCTTCATGATTCTTATCAAACCAGGATGAACCACGATCTAAGAAGCTTTATTTGGAACCACTAATCAGTGGAGAATAACCAGGAAGTTGAATAAATCTCATAGAGTTGTGAGTAAGAAGATATCCCACTTTCTATCCAGATGATTCCAGATTAGCCTGTTCGGACATATGCCATTATCTTCATGATTCTTATCAAACCAGGATGAACCACGATCTAAGAAGCTTTATTTGGAACCACTAATCAGTGGAGAATAACCAGGAAGTTGAATAAATCTCATAGGAGTTTTGAGTAAGATAATATCCCACTTTCTATCCAGATGTGATAGAACCCTGGTTGTAATATGGTTCACTTTCCCTGATCTTTGAAGGTTGGATCAATGGTTTGATGGTTTGATGGGTGTTTGCGGAATGGTAAAGGGTGAAGATAGATGGTTTTGTGGATGGGAACTTGCGGATGGGTGATTGATGGATAGATGAGTCTTTGATCAAGAGAATGAACTCAGGTAAGGATCAAAGACAAGTTGCAATTGGAGAATGAACTCCTCAGCAGATCGATGTTCAAAGATGAACAAAGGATTCACAATGATAAGAGAGATTTTTAATCAAAAGGTGAATGATCTTATTGAAATCGAAACCAAAGTATTTGTAGAAAAGGAAAACAACATGGGAAAACAAAGCAAAGACTAAGACTTGTAGTTCACGAGAAAGAAAGGAAAACTAGGCAAGACCAAAGACTGAATGATTAAAGAGCTTGACTTGGTTTTGATCATCGATTTGGTTTGGTTTGGAGTAAACCAAGGCTGCAATCGAATTCTTCAATCTTCTGGTTTGAGATCTTGTGATTGGCCCTTGTGATAAGTAGAATGGGTCTTGAGTTTGATCGGATATGGGCTTCTCTTCTTTGGATCGAGCTGCTTCTACTTCATCTTCTATGTCACTCTCACTTAGCTCCTGATCAGCTTCTGGTTCAGTGTCACTCCTACTTAGCTCCAGTTCAGCTCCGACACTCTCCTCAGCTCCATCACTCTCTTCTAGCTCAACCATGGGTGCATCATCCCCTCCTCCTTTAAAAGGATTTGACCTCAAATCTAGATCAACATAAGAAACCAACTCGTCAGCATGATAAGGAATCAGATCAGCAATATTGAAAGTAGAGCTAACAGTGTACTTCCCTTCAAGATCAATTTTATAAGCATTGTTGTTGATCCGTTCAAGCACTTTGAAAGGACCATCTGTCCTTGGTAGAAGTTTAGACTTCCTTTCAGCAGGGAACCTATCTTTCCTCAAGTAAATTGACACCAAGTCTCCTGGCTCTAGAATCAGCTCACGCCTCTTTTTGTTAGCTTGCTTTGCATAAGCCTTAGTTCTTTCTTCAATGTTCTTCTTAACCTGCTCATGCAAAGAAACAACATACTCGGCCTTGGCCTTTCCATCAAGGTTAGTCTGTTCATTAATGGGCAAAGGCAAAAGATCTAATGGAGTCAAAGGACTAAAACCATACACAATCTGGAAAGGAGAATGCTTAGTGGTTCTATGAACTGAATGATTGTAAGCAAACTCAACATGAGGTAAACAATCTTCCCAAGACTTAATGTTTTTCTTAACCACAGTACGCAAGAGAGATGACAAAGTCCTATTAACTACTTCAGTTTGTCCATCAGTCTGAGGGTGACAAGTAGTAGAAAACAAAAGCTTAGTTCCCAATCTAGACCAAAGAGTTTTCCAGAAGTAACTAAGGAACTTAGTATCCCTATCAGACACAATGGTTCTAGGCATTCCATGCAAACGCACAACTTCTCTAAAGAAAAGATCAGCAACATTAACAGCACTATCAGTCTTGTTGCAAGCAATAAAATGTGCCATTTTTGAAAACCTGTCTACTACCACAAAAATCGAATCCCTTCCTCTCTTAGTTCTAGGCAATCCAAGCACAAAATCCATTGATAAGTCTACCCAAGGTGCATCAGGAATAGGGAGAGGAGTGTACAAACCTTGAGGTCGGTTCTTAGCTTTAGCTTGAGTGCAAACTATGCATCGGCTGCAGTGTTTCTCAACATCTTTCCTCATGCTTGGCCAGTAGAAGTGTTCCTTCAAGGTGCTGAGTGTCTTATCAACGCCAAAGTGTCCCATTAGTCCACCTCCATGAGATTCCCTAAGATACAACTCTCTCAAAGAACACTGAGGTAAGCATAGACGAGTCTCAAAGAAAAGAAACCCATCAGACCTAAAGTACTTCCCACTAGCATGCTTTTCACAATCTTTGAACACTACTTTGAAATCAGGATCATCAGCATAATAAGTCTTAATCTGATCAAATCCTAACAGTTTTGTTTCCATGGCAGCAAGCAAAGCATACCTCCTAGACAAAGCATCAGCTACCACATTTTCTTTTCCTTGTTTGTAATGAATCACATAAGGAAAAGTTTCAAGGAATTCTACCCATTTGGCGTGCCTCTTGTTAAGCTTGTGCTGCCCTTTAAGATGTTTGAGTGATTCATGATCAGTGTGGATCACGAATTCTTTTGGCCAAAGGTAGTGTTGCCAAGTCTCTAGGGCCCTGATCAAAGCGTATAGCTCCTTGTCATAGGTGGGATAATTCGCCATGGCTCCTCCTAGCTTCTCACTGAAATAAGCAATTGGTCTCTTCTCCTGCATCAGTACAGCCCCAATTCCTACACCAGAAGCATCACATTCTATTTCGAAAGTCTTAGAAAAATCAGGTAAAGCAAGTAAAGGAGCTTCAGTCAACTTCCCTTTCAAGGTTTGGAAAGCTTCTTCTTGTGCATCATCCCATTTAAAACCCACATTCTTCTTGATTACCTCAGTGAGTGGTGCGGCTATGGTGCTGAAATCTTTCACAAATTTCCTGTAGAAACCAGCCAAACCATGGAAGCTCCGGACCTCACTCACATTCTTTGGAATAGGCCACTCTCGGATTGCTTTGATCTTTTCTTCATCCACTTTGATTCCTTGAGCTGTAACAACAAAGCCTAAAAACACAAGGTGATCTGCTCCAAAAGTACATTTCTTGAAGTTAGCAAAAAGAGACTCCTTCCTAAGCACTTCTAAAACAGTTTTCAAATGATTAACATGTTCAATCATATTTTTGCTGTAGATCAGGATATCATCAAAGTATACTACAACAAAATGACCTATGAAAGCTCTTAGAACATGATTCATCAATCTCATGAAAGTGCTAGGTGCATTCGTAAGCCCAAATGGCATAACAAGCCACTCATACAACCCATGTTTTGTTTTGAAAGCAGTTTTCCATTCATCCCCTTCCCTCATCCTAATTTGATGATAACCACTTTTCAAATCTATCTTAGAGAACACACAAGAACCGTGCAATTCATCTAACATATCATCGAGCCTAGGAATAGGATACCTGTACTTCACAGTAATGTTGTTAATGGCTCTGCAGTCAACACACATGCGCCAGCTTCCATCTTTCTTGGGCACTAAAAGTACTGGCACAGCACATGGACTCATGCTCTCTCGGATGTGCCCTTTCTCCATCAGTTCATCCACTTGTCTTTGCAGCTCCTTGGTCTCATCTGGATTGGTCCTATAGGCAGGCCGGTTAGGAAGAGAGGCGCCTGGAACCAGATCTATTTGGTGTTCAATACCACGGAAAGGAGGCAGACCTGCTGGACTATCTTCTGGAAACACATCACCATAATCCTGCAAGATGAATTGAAGATCTTTCGGAAGCTCCGGTGCAAGGTTAGAAGCAGTTAGTGCACCTTTAAAAACAAAGAGAAGTAAAGGTTGTTTAAGAAAGAAAGCTTTCTTAACCTCACTGTTTTTGGCCATAAGATTAGACCCCATCTTATGTGATTCAGTTGAATCTTTCTTGGCTTCTTGGCGTCGGAGTTTTAGCTGCAGTTGATCCTCATGCACTTCTTGTGGAGATAAGGGAGCTAGAACAATCTTCTTGTCTCGGTGGGTGAAAGAATGGCGGTTTGTAAAACCATCATGGATTGCTCTTTTATCAAACTGCCAGGGCCTTCCTAAGAGGATGTGGCTGGAATCCATAGGTAGAACGTCACACACTATCTCATCCTGGTATCTCCCAATGGTTATAGGAACCATTACTTGTTCAGTAACCATCAACTCGCCTCCTTCATTCAGCCATTGAAGTGGGTAAGGTTTAGGATGCTTTCCTGTTTTCAATCCAAGCTTTGCTACAAGAGATTCACTAGCAACATTAGTACAACTCCCACCATCTATAATCAAGCTACAAACTTTATCATAAACAGTACAACGAGTATGAAAGAGATTCTCCCTTTGATCTATGTCTTCTGGTTTGGATTGGACCTGAAGGGATCTTCTTGTAACCAGGAGCTGACCTCGGACTGGATAGTCTATCAACTCTTCTTCTGAGGCATCAACATTCTCTTCCTCAGATATCATATCACCATTATCCAAAAGTAGCATCACCTTCTTGTTGGTACACTCATTGGCATAGTGTCCAAAACCATGACACTTGAAACACTTCACATCTCTTGCTCTGGTTGCTGGTGCCTTTCCTTTATCATCACGCTGATATCCCTTGAGTTCCTCCTTTGCATTCACAATTGGTTTCTCATCCTTGGTAGTGGACGTCTTGTAGTTGTTGCCATAGGAACCCTTGGTTGGATGCTTTCTCTTTAGTTGCTGCTCTATGAGGATAGACTTGTGTAGCAACTCAAAGATATCCTCATACTCATACATCTCTATGCGATCCTGAATATCTCTGCTTAACCCAGCCTGGAAGCGAGCCATGGTAGCTTCAGCTGACTCGTCTACACCACCTTTAAGCATAAGAGTTTCCATCTCCTGATAGTATTCCTCTACTCCCCTCGTGCCTTGGGTAAGCCTTCTGAGTTTTTGATGCACATCTTTCCCATAATAGCTTGGCACAAAGCGTTTCTTCATAAGAGTCTTGAGTTCATACCAGGATGCAACTTGTGCTTCTCCAGTCCTCCTTCTTGAAGTAACAATCTGATCCCACCAATGCAACGCATAACCATTGAACTCAGTTACAGCAAGCCTCACCTTCTTCTTTTCCGAATAGTCTTGGCAGTCAAACACCAATTCAATCTTCTTCTCCCAATCAAGATAGTCATCGGGATTGCTAGTGCCTCCAAAGACAGGTATCCGAAGCTTAAGGTTCCCAAGACGATCATCAGGTCTCTCCCTTGGTGCACGTCGAGTAGTATGTCTAGTTTGAGACATTGCACGGTCTGATCTGGTTTGAGAAGCTCCACGTCCTGACCTGATGGACCTTTCTGTTCGATCTTCATCTGTGCTACGTCCAGAAGAGGAGTCTAGATCATTAGCAACGGTAGGTCGTTTTCCTCTCCTCTTTTCCCTAGCTGCTCTCCTAACCTGTGAAGTATTACCCAAAACATCATTAGTAGAACGGGTAACCCCAGCAAACTCAAGCTTTTTATCCATCTCATGCATAAGAGTAGCTATCAAGGCATCCATCTGAGTTTTATCCAGTCTAGCTGCTGGTCTTCCCTCTCGTTCCAGATCACTTTCAGACATGACTTCCTGTTAAGAAACTCGACAAGAAAAGTAAGTACACAAGTATTATAGTTGAAGCCTCACAAGTATTTCTCTCAAGTGTTTCTCTCAACTTTGTGGTGAAGTTTCTTTGTGAATCCAAGAGCTCAGCAGTCAACAAAGATCAATGCTTCAAAGAACAAAACCCCAACCCCAACTAAAGAAAGAGATAGACAGTATTAAGGGATTTAATGGGCAGGGAGCTTTACCACCAGAGACTGGATTTCTCTTCAGTCTAGCTGGATTTCTCTTCAGCTTTCTTAGATACTTTGATCTTTCTTTTTTTTTTTTTTTAACTGGTTGGCCCCCCCGCAATATTAGATAGATAGATAAGAGAATGGAGTTTCACAGAGATCAATCGAGGTTCCCAAAACGAAAGAGAGAAGAATTTAAAGAGTTTTTGCGAAACAAACCCTAGATCACGAGCCTTCAATCTGCTCTGATACCACCTGATAGAACCCTGGTTGTGATATGGTTCACTTTCCCTGATCTTTGAAGGTTGGATCAATGGTTTGATGGTTTGATGGGTGATTTGCGGAATGGTAAAGGGTGAAGATAGATGGTTTTGTGGATGGGAACTTGCGGATGGGTGATTGATGGATAGATGAGTCTTTGATCAAGAGAATGAACTCAGGTAAGGATCAAAGACAAGTTGCAATTGGAGAATGAACTCCTCAGCAGATCGATGTTCAAAGATGAACAAAGGATTCACAATGATAAGAGAGATTTTTAATCAAAAGGTGAATGATCTTATTGAAATCGAAACCAAAGTATTTGTAGAAAAGGAAAACAACATGGGAAAACAAAGCAAAGACTAAGACTTGTAGTTCACGAGAAAGAAAGGAAAACTAGGCAAGACCAAAGACTGAATGATTAAAGAGCTTGACTTGGTTTTGATCATCGATTTGGTTTGGTTTGGAGTAAACCAAGGCTGCAATCGAATTCTTCAATCTTCTGGTTTGAGATCTTGTGATTGGCCCTTGTGATAAGTAGAATGGGTCTTGAGTTTGATCGGATATGGGCTTCTCTTCTTTGGATCGAGCTGCTTCTACTTCATCTTCTATGTCACTCTCACTTAGCTCCTGATCAGCTTCTGGTTCAGTGTCACTCCTACTTAGCTCCAGTTCAGCTCCGACACTCTCCTCAGCTCCATCACTCTCTTCTAGCTCAACCATGGGTGCATCAATTC